>NC_087157.1:10170000-10177500 GCF_035594125.1 Scylla paramamosain | reverse complement strand
TAAAAACAGCAAGGATACGCAAGAGAACACGACTTATTATTTGGAAAGTTGTTAGATTTTCAAGGTTGTTTCCATGAATACAGTGACAGTTTAACAAGTGTTCTGCCTCACCAATGGCAAAAGCACCAATGAGAACACGACTTATTATTTGGAAAATTATATGATTTTTAAGGATGTTTTCATGACCACAGTGATTGTTTGACAAGGATTTTGCATCTCCAATGGCAAAAAGTCCCATGAAAACACGACACAGTAGATTTATATGACTGTTGTGAATATCTCTTGCGAGGAACTAAAATATTTACACGTGCTCTGGCCAATATACGGGAAGTGCTCCGTTAGTCCGGACCCGAGGAGAGAGAGAGAGAGAGAGAGAGAGAGAGAGAGAGAGAGAGAGAGAGAGAGAGAGAGAGAGAGAGAGAGAGAGAGAGAGAGAAGTCTTGAGTCCAACCACTAATACGCCACGAGGAATGAAAAGCGTTCTAACAAAATTTAATACAAGAATCTAAAAGGGAAGTAAAACCGATGTGTCAACTGTAACACATCAAAAAAACGTCTTTAACCCAACCACTAACGCGCCATGAAGAAGAAAAAGCGTTCTGGCAAAATCTGCAAAAGAAAACAAAAAGGGAATGAGGCCGATGCGTAGAGAGTAACACAACGTTGTAACATAACATTTTCGTTACGTGAAAAGCAAAATGGAGCAATATTCAGACGCAAAATCGCAATTTCTGACTCATAGTTCGGAGATCCGCCACCAGATGTCCGTGGAACCGCAAGACTAGTTCAAGATCTTACATACAGAGGGCGGTGCTCATGTTTTGACTTTATACCTTCCTTTGCACAGGATTAGCATGAATTTATCTCGGTCGCCGCAACATTGGCACCATATGGCACTGCTGCTCTGTGGAATTTATCACGAGATGCTTGCACTCACTGACACGTAGAGACTTGTTATGACGCAGTGTTAGGAGGATGGAGATGAAGTAATGAAACCAAAGAAGAAATGAAACAAGGCAAAATAAATGGCAGAGGTGAACTTGAATTTGAGTTGACGAAAAGAAAATAGTGATCAGAAAAACAATAAAATCAAGGAAGAAATTGAACGAAGAGGATCGACAAAATGAATGGTGGACGGGAATAGATGAAAAGGAGCTAATAGTAAAGAAAATAATAAAGCCATAGAAAAAAAATGGAAAGAAAGGAAGATGAGACAAAACAAACTGGCGGAAATGGACGGGAATTGACGAAGAGAAGATAATGGCGAGGGAAACAATAAAACCTAATAAAAAATAAACAAGCAGAATAGAGACAGAATAACTGGCGGAGATAGACGGTAATAGACGGAGGGAAAACTACTGATGAGAGACGAGCGTCGCTGGAAAGCCTCATCCTACAGCTGGTAAAAAAAAAAAAAAAAAAAAAAACAGTGGCGAGGAAACATTATAATGATGATAAAGATGATGATGATGATGACGAAAACGACGATGATGATGATGATGATGATGATGATGATGATGGCTTCCACCTTCACCTTCTACTTCACTTAAGAGTCTTTTTAGTTTCAATGATGGAATGTTTCAGTTCAAGAAGGACAAAGTATTTTCCATAACAAGAAAATAAGATGATAATTATTATTTTTTTATTTAAAGGATTTTTTGTTTCTTTCTTTCTTCTTCCTTCTTTTCTTTCTTTTCTTTCTTTTCTCTCTTTTTTCTTACTTGACGTTAAGTACTATACGAATTCAGGTGAAAAGTATATTATTATTATTATCATTATTATTATTATTATTATTATTATTATTATTATTATTGTTATTATTATAGATCTGCCCTTTTGTCGGTTTGTCTGTCTGTAGATTAGTCTGTCTGTCTTTCCATCTTTCCTTCTGTGAACGACTGTCTGCCTGTCTATATCTTTTGCCTATGTACCTCTCCATCTCTATATCTGTTTATCGGTTTGTCCCTTTCCCTCTCTCTCTCTCTCTCTCTCTCTCTCTCTCTCTCTCTCTCTCTCTCTCTCTCTCTCGCCAGCCAAAGAAGACACTTAAATTCTAGAAACCATAATTTTTTCCCCGCCATCCTCCCGTCGCGGTCTGAGCTGATCCCAGAGTGTCTTATGAATATTTTAACTTATGTAGAGCCACACATAAGCTTTCCTCCCTCCCCCTCCTTTTCTCTCTCTCTCTCTCTCTCTCTCTCTCTCTCTCTCTCTCTCTCTCTCTCTCTCTCTCTCTCAGGACTACGCTGCCCCGAATTTGCAACTCGTTCGTAATCTATTGGCTTTCCGCTTATTAGGAGGAGGAGGAGGAGGAGGAGGAGGAGGAGGAGGAGGAGGAGGGGAAAGCGTCGAGCTTGTAATAATTCAACACGGGGCGCCAAGGTTTTTATGGTTTTAAGGTTTAAAGCTCACAAGTACCTCGGTCTTCGGTTTTATTTATCTGGCTGAGGGTTTTCTCCTCGTCCCTCCCCCTCCTCCTCCTCCTCCTCCTCCTCCTCCTCCTCCTCCTCCTCCTCCTTTCTGAAGACGAAGGCTGGGGCTAACTAGTGGTGAGGGAGCTGTGAAGGGAGTGGAGTAACATCAGGTGAGGGAAGTAGTGTATGGACTGGCAGGTGAGTCAGAGAGGTGAGGGATGCAGTGAGTGGTTGGATGAGTGGGTGGGTGAGTTAATGGATGAGGCAATGGATGAAAAGTTGATTGGATAAGTAAGTGTATGTAATGGTAATGATTGAAAGGGATCCACAGTTTATCAGGAAGTGCACACACCTACACCCACACTTACGTATACATACATACACACACACACACACACACACACACACACACACACACAGATACACAAATACAAATGAATAATGTATTACGTAAAGAAACATTGACATATCTTTCTGAGGAGTTTCCAGCAGCGTTATATGAATGAAATGATAATGATTGAAAATTTTAAGTCTACATTATTTAGAGAGCCGCAAGTCAAGAGGGGATCTGGCAGAGGTCTTAACCCATTCACTGCTGGACAAATTATTCCATATAACCATTTACAACTTTTAAGACTTTTTTTTTGTGCTACAGTCTCTTAAATAGTTGTGTTGTATAGAAAACGCAAAAATAATCCCTTTTCTTCATGTTTGTGTCTCCAAGCAAATTATATCTTTTTTACAGTGCCCTGAATGTTGACAGACAAGATGATCAAAGCAATAAAAGAGTGAAGCAGTGCGAGAGATACAACTCAACTTTTAGCATCTCAGCACTCATATTATTATTATTATTATTATTATTATTATTATTATTATTATTATTATTATTATTACTATTATTATTATTAATACAAGAGGACACTGGCCAAGGGCAACAAAAACTTCGAAAAAAAAAAATAATAAAGAGGCCCACTAGGATGCCAGTCTCTAAACAGAGGTCAACTATTAAAAAAAAAAATAATAATAATAAAGATAATAAATAAATAAATATCACCAAAATTAAAAGCAACACAAACATCTACAGATACGATGGCGGACCCGAACGCGCCTGAGATATAGCACCTGTGGCGACGGTGAGGGAGGCGAGGGTGAAGCAGGGCGGCAGGAGAGGGTGTCGGCGCGTCCTGGAGGGCGTGGAGGGCTGCGTGACGAGGGGGCGACGCGGGATGAGGGGCTGAGGCACAGGTGAGGTCGCGGGGATTGCCAAGGTGAGATGTGGATTATACGTGTGTGTGTGTGTGTGTGTGTGTGTGTGTGTGTGTATAGGGAGTGATGGTGAGGTGAGGTGACAGTTAACAGTTCATTCAATCACATCGTCCACTGCAGCAAACAAAGGAACATTAATCCATCGCCACAGACTTGTCTCAGCGGCGCCTTCCCGTCACCTCTCCTGCTCTCCTGCCCTCTCTTGTCTCCTCACTTCACTCCCTTTCCTTTCCTATCCAGTCTCTTACCTTCCCACACCCTTGCACTTCTACTCCCATTCATCGACCTATTGGCCCTTCCCTTACCATCTTATCCCCATCCCTGTTACCTTCCTATCACCTGCAATGCATTAACCACCCCCCCATCCCTCCCGTCATCTTGCTATCCTCTATTCTCGTCCTATCCCTCCATCCATCACATCGCACAACCCGATCAGTAAATCACTCTCAGAAAAGCATCATATTGTGACAGCTGTGACGGGATGACGCAGGAAGACAGAGAGGAAACTTAACAGCGTGCAACTGTGACTTGTAAAAGAGAAAGAGAAAGAGTGGGAGACAGTGTGAGTGCATGAACGGGTCAGCTGCACCAGGCCGTTAACCCGCACCTGCAGGGACACACCAAAGGACACTCCCCTCCCCGCCTCCCTGAGTGTCTGAGCCCCGCTTAGTCCCAACAATCATGCCTGCACACTAGCGTACGCCTCAGCTCCGAAGGGCGCCCAGCTGATGGTCCGCGGCCTGGCTGGCGTGTGGTATGTGGTGTACTTTCATTGGACGCGTCTTTGGGTCTTGCACGAAGCGTTACTTAGGCTGAAGGGCGCGTGGCTGAATGGGGCGTAAAGGAAAACTAGGGAAGGACAAAGTTATGGTGGATTTCATGGCTCTTATTGAAAGGAAAGCTAAGGAATACAAAGGAAGGGCTTAAACTAGTGGACTTCTTGAATTTCATTAAGAGGGATGCAAAGGGACGCAGATAAAGAAGAAACTAGTAGATTTTTTGGCTTTTATTGGGTTGTTCGTAAGCTGAATATGAGAGGGACGGAAATTACTACAAATGAAGGGAACACTAGTGGATTCCCTGGCACATGAAGTTTTAAGCTGTACTTGAAAGGAACACAAAGGAAGAACTTGAACTACTAGACTTCTTGGTTCTTATGGGGTTGTTTGTAAGCTGGACTATGTGATCTAATTGAAGACACACTCGCTGGGAAGTAGGATGGATGGATGGATGGATGGATGGATGGGTGGAATCAAGGAAGGAGCAAAAGTAGTGATCCTTCATTAATCATTTACTACTGAACAGTACGCGGTAATGAATTATTTACGTTCATTCTATACATTCACATCGGCAAGTCTGAAAAGAGAAACTATACCTTACAGAAATATTATCGGTTAGTTCCGAACTACTACTACTACTAGGTACTACTGATACTACTTCTACTGTTGCTGCTGCTATCACTATTTTCTTTTTTTGTTTATAAAAGAGTTTCTGGCTAATGACAGCAAAAAGAAAAACACACATAGACAAAAAAAAAAAAAAAAAGCCCACTGAAGAATCCAGCCCCAAAAATGTAAAGTCTTAAAGTGTACCCAAAAATTACGAGAAGTATCTTTAAACCTACTACTACTACTACTACTACTACTACTACTACTACTACTACTGCTGTCAACACCACTACTATACATCCCCCCAAACCCTCTCTCTCCCTCTCACTCACACAGAACCAGAGATACACACACACACACACACACACACACACACACACACACACACACACACACACACAGGCCAGACACTACCACAAAATCAAATAAGATCCAGCCGCAGCACCAAAACCCGCGTCAGAATTACAGCGAGCTCCTCTCAGGTAATAATCAGATTCCTGCCACTCACACCCCGCCCCGCACCGCCGGTCAGTTACCCCGAGCCAATCACATCCAACTCGATTCACTCGCCGGGAAACTCAGGACACTCTCTCAGTTATGGACACTCCGCAGAGTTCTTAGGAATCGAGTGCTACTAATACCAAAAAAGCAATTAGTTTGTTAGTTAGTCAGTTTGTCAGTGTTGAGGCGTTAGTTGAGTTTCTCCGGGGATCTGTTGATGGAAAATAAGAGATGTGTGCGTCTGAAGGTTGCATCTTATTAGTATTAGCTTTAGTTATCAAGTTCTCTAGTCAGTTAGTTAGCCAGTTAGTCATTCGCCAGATCAGTTGATTAGCCTGTCAGTCAGTCAGCCAGCCATTAGTTAGCCATTTAGTTAGTCAGCTAGCCGGCCAGTCAGTCTGTCATTTAGTCAGTCTCCACTTATTGTATCTATCATACATTCAGTCAGTCATTCACAGAGAAACTAGAGATATCAGATGAGTTCAAAAGTTGTCACATTCAGTAAGTCAGTCAATCACCGCCTGCTGTCATCCTCACCCCCCCCCCACCTCCCACCGTTTAAATCAAGGAAGAGACACGACAAAGTAGCTCCAGTCAGTCAGTCACTTATTCACTTAAGACTCAAGAGCTTCCAATCGAAACACCCACATCTACTCCCGCAAGATTCCTCCGATTACTGGAGTTTTTTTTCTTGATCGTTAGAACCTCATATGAAAGCACCGCATATAACGTTTTGCTTTAAACTATCCAGGTAGACAAGGCAAGATGGAGGTCGCTCATTATCTTTCCATCTCTCACCTCGAACCTTGTCCTTAACCTTTTCACTGCGGTAGGCAACACTTCACAACACTAAAAGTACTGTACAAAAATATTTACCAGCAGGTACGAGACAGAGGCAAAGGATTTAACGCTTTCACTGCGACATACAACAATTCACGACAATAAAAGCGCTGTGCAAGATCTTTAAAACACCTACGAGAGAGGAAAGTGGATTAAAAGAATAGATTTTCCCAAGCCAAGCCAGTATAATGTTTAGAGTTGACTGTAAACAACAAAGAAATGTCTGAGTAATTTATGATTCACGGAAAGATGTCCCAAAGTAGATTTTCCAGTTTCTAGCCAGTACAGTGTTGAAAGGTGGTTGAAGAATACAAATAAATGTCTCAGGGCAGATTTGGATTAAGAAGAGACCCATCAAGTAGCAGTGAAAGGGTTAAATATTTCTTTCGGTAATCTGTTTTACACCTGGCAGGCTGCTGTGGAAGTTACGCGGGATTTTCAGGATGTTTTAATGATCTTAGTAATAGTTTGACATGGATTCTAGTTCAGCATCAATAGAATTAAAAGACACATCCAAGAGAACACGGCTAATAATCTCCATGGTCTTTGAATATAATAAGAGAACATATATTTATTCAGTACCTCGTAAACATCTTTTTTTTTTCTTCTTCTTTTCTTCGTCTTTGTAAACATCTTTTTTTCTTCTCATCGTCCTTTTCCTAAACAAATATCTCTTTGCATCCTTCTCCTCCTCTTCTTTATATCTTCCTCTATCCTCCCCGTGTCTCCCGTGTGAATGTGGAAGTGAGTGACAACCACCATCACCACCTCATCCACCTACCCACTGCCCCCTCCCTCTTTACAAGCTCGCTATCCATTCTCTCTCTCCCTCCTACCCACATGCCAATAATTATGTATCTATTCGTCAGTAGAGTGTCCATTCGGTCTCTCTCTCTCTCTCTCTCTCTCTCTCTCTCTCTCTCTCTCTCTCTCTCTCTCTCTCTCTCTCTCTCTCTCTCATCAAGAAGACCAGAGAAGTATTTCCACATTCTCCTTCACCTTGAGTCTGTATGCCTTCCTCCACTCCTCCACCTCTTCTCTCCACCTCCTCCTCCTTCTCCTCCTCCTCCTCTCTCCTGACCACTCTTAAG
>NC_087157.1:10145000-10165000 GCF_035594125.1 Scylla paramamosain | reverse complement strand
ATAACAGAAGTTCATTATCTCTGTTATTATTGTTGTTGTTGCTGTTGTTGTTGTTGTTGTGAGTGTGGGTGGTGGTGGTGGTGGTGGTACTGCTGCTGCTGCTGCTGTTGTTGTTGCTGTTGTTGTTGCTGTTGCTGTTGTTGTTGTTGTTCGTACTGTTATTATTTGCATTATTATTATTATAATCATTGTTATTATTATAATTGTTTTATTATTATTATTATTATTATTATTATTATTATTATTATTATTATTATTATTATTATTATTATTATTACTATTATTGTTATTATTATTAATATCATCATTACTATCATCATCATTATCAATACTGTTTCTTGTTACTTTCAATCAAATCTTCCCTTTAAATAAATCGTACACACACATGAAAGAAAAAAACTCTCTCTCTCTCTCTCTCTCTCTCTCTCTCTCTCTCTCTCTCTCTCTCTCTCTCTCTCTCTCTCTCTCTCTCTCTCTCTGCGTCCCCTCCAAATTTCGCTAATCAGGGGAGATGTGATTAAAGGTGGAGATTAATTAGATTTTTCGCAATCCAAAGAAGATTAGAGAGGCGAACATTTTGACTCATTAAGTAAATATTAACTTCTTTGGCGGAGTTTCGGCGGTAAAAGTCCTCTATTTTCTGAGCTCGGGAGGAGAAAGAAGGGAGGAGGAGGAGAAGGAGGAGGAGGAGGAGGAGGAGGAGGAGGAGGAGGAGGAGGAGGAGGAGGAGGAGGAGGAAGGGACGAGGGGAATCGGTAAGGAAGAGGAAAGAGAAGAGTATGGTTTCTCTCTCTCTCTCTCTCTCTCTCTCTCTCTCTCTCTCTCTCTCTCTCTCTCCTCTCTCTCTCTCTCTCTCTCTCTCTCAATGGGTCCGTGTAACACTTTTTTTTAACCCTATTCTTTTAATGTCACTATAAAATGTCTATTCCTCTGTTACATTCTTTTTATATGCTTTTTTCTTCGTTTTTTTTTTTTTTTCCTGCCCTTCAGCCGCTGGAAGGGCGAGCAACACCTAACCGTACTCACACAACACTGATTCATTGTCTCTGCTTGTGTGTGTTGTCCTTGTTGTATTACTGCGTCGCTTTAAAATCCTACGTCCCTCACTGGTTATGATGTATTGTACGTAGCTTTATGATGAGTTTTCTAGTGTGGAGCAGCTACACCTACAAAAGCAGCAGTAACAACAACAACGAAAACAACAGCAATACCACCGATAACACAACAACAATGACAAAGACGACGACGACAACACCAATACAAGAAAACAAAGAACAAACAGCAGCAGAAACATCAACAACAAAAACAACAACAACAACAGCAGCAGGTCACTTGATATATTTTTCTTCCTTTCTTGATTCCTTTGTGTTCCTTTTTTTCTTTATAGTAACGGATGAAGAGAATCGACCTGGCCATCATTCAAGAATCCAAGATAAAAAAGGTGGATGAACACATTACTGGTTAGGATGGGTTAGGTTAGGTAAGGCTAGGTAAGGTTAAGTAAGGTTTGGTTAGAAGATAGGTAAGATTAGGAAGAATTACGTTAGGTTAGCTTCTATTAGGTTAAGTTAGGTAAGGCTAGGCCAGGTAAGGTTAAGTTACGTAAGATTAGATTAGAAAATAAGTAAGGTTAAGTAGAATTAGGTAAAGTTGGCTTCTATTAAGTTAGGTTAGGTTAGGTTAAGTAAGACTAGGTAAGGTTATGTTTGTTTGTTTTTTTTTAACGTAAGAATAGCACTGTCCTTGTTAGCGAGGTCAAATTAGAATGACAAAGGCATTACTAAACATCTCGTATTTTCAGACATTTTCTCATCACTGGGTTAGGTTAGTTTAAGTTAGGCTGGGTTAGGTTTGGTTATGTTAGCTTCGATCAGATTAGGTGAGGTTAGAATGACAACAACAGTAAACACCATCAGCATTTCTACACACCGCGCACCACCAGACATGTGTCCATCCCCAGCCATCTAAAAAGCAAGCGATTAAATTATCAAGACAAAATAATACACTTCCCCATAAACTTACACTATTTTTCACTGCACACAACAAACGTGTGATCCTTGCCTCCCCTTCTCCCTTCTTCCTCTTCCTTCCCTTCCCTCCCTTCCCTCCTTTTCCTTCTTTCCTTCTTTCCTCCTCACCCCTTCCTTTCCGCTGTTCCTTGAGTGGTAGTTTTCTTCTCTCCCCTCCACATATTTTATCTCTACCCTTCTCTCCCCATTGCTCCCCTCCCTACCTTAATCTTCTCTACGTTCTTCCTCCTCCCCCCTCCTCCTCTTCCTCTTCCCTCTTCCTCCTCTTCCTCCTCTTCCTCCTCCTTCTCCTCCTCCTCCTCCTCCTCCTCCTCCTCCTCCTCCTCTATGCTTTCTTTATTCCTGCTTTCATAAGAGATCTGCTTCTATCTGTTATACCCCCAATCTCTCTCTCTCTCTCTCTCTCTCTCTCTCTCTCTCTCTCTCTCTCTCTCTCTCTCTCTCTCTCTCTCTCTCTCTCTCTCTCTCTCTCTGTGTGTGTGTGTGTGTGTGTGTGTGTGTGTGTGTGTGTGTGTGTGTGTGTGTGTGTGTGTGTGTGTGTGTGTGTGTGTGTGTGTGTGTGTGTCTGTGTCTGTGTCTACAAACCTTCACCTATATTTTCTATTCTTATCAATCCGCCTATGGTTTTAAACTCTTCTTTTTCACGGACTTCCTAAAACGAGAGAGAGAGAGAGAGAGAGAGAGAGAGAGAGAGAGAGAGAGAGAGAGAGAGAGAGAGAGAGAGAGAGAGAGAGGGGGCGGGGAGGGGAGTGTACTCGTAGATGGAGGGTTCAATTCTGGCAGGCTGCATCATTTTGGAGTCCCTGATCCCGGCAGACTCATCCCCACTCCTAAGCCACACAGTTCTTCCTTTTTTCTACCCCCCTTTCCCAGCTCCACATCAATCAAGATTATCCTTCTCCTCCTTTTCTTCTTCTTCTTCTTCTTCTTCTTCTTCTTCTTCTTCTTCTTCTTCTTCTTCTTCTTCTTCTTCCTCCTCCTAATTCTCATCCTCAATCATGTTCTAGTTCTTGTTCTTTATTGTTGTTGTTGTTGTTGTTGTTGTTGTTGTTCTTGTTGCTGTTTGCCTTCTTCTTCTTCTTTTCTTCTCTCCTCCTCTCCCTCCTCATCTTCTTTTCCTCATTTTCGTTTTTCGTGTTCTTTTCTCTATTTTACTCCTCCTCCAC
The DNA here is from genome assembly GCF_035594125.1 of Scylla paramamosain. Lineage (NCBI taxonomy): Eukaryota > Metazoa > Arthropoda > Malacostraca > Decapoda > Portunidae > Scylla > Scylla paramamosain. The sequence goes on along the minus strand of NC_087157.1, from coordinate 10,161,804 downwards.
TTCCTCCTTCTCCTGCTCCTCCTCCTCGTTCTTTTTTTTGTCTTTTCTTCTTTTTATTGTTCTTATTCTTGTTTTCTTGTTATTCACCTCCTCTTCCACGTTCTTATCCTTCTTCTCTTAAATTCTTCTCTTCTCTCTTTCATTGTCTTTATTCCCCTTCTCATCCTTCTCTTATTCTTCATACGTGAATATTTAATCGTCTAACTGAAAATCTACATAAATTCCTCCCTTTCTGCGCTAATTTTCTTATATACATATACACATCACTTTTTTTTTCCTTCTATCTTTTTTTTTTCCGTCTTTATATTCAATCCTTCACTTTAATTTCCGTGTTTTGTGTCTCTTGAATTTTTTTTGCAATTTTTTTATTTTATTTTATTCTTTTTTTTTATCCCTTTCACACCCCGTTCTTTAATCACGTTCTATCTACTTCTCTTCCGTCTCTTTTTTCTTTTCTTTTTTTTTTGTAACCTTTACTGGCACACCCTTTTTTTTTTCTGTTTTATAACACGGAAACACACTGACCGCTGAGAGGAAGTAAGAAAAAAAGAAGGAAGAAAAATCAGTAAACAGCAAGAGGGGAGAAAAATAAACAGAAGAGGAAAAAGGGGAAAGAAGCGAAGGATACGTCAACAATAATACCCTTATTTTAATTCCTCTATTAACTTTGTACCTCCCTCATTTTTTTCCCTCCAATCTCTCAACCACCCTCCTTCTCACTTCCCTCACACTTCTTTCCCTCTCTCTCAACTCTAACCTCGGATACTGAGAGATCCAAAGTGGAGAGAGTTTGCTGGGTGTAGGGAGAGAGAGAGAGAGAGAGAGAGAGAGAGAGAGAGAGAGAGAGAGAGAGAGAGAGAGAGAGAGAGAGAGAGAGAGAGAGAGAGAGAGAGAGAGAGAGAGAGAGAGAGAGAGAGAGAGAGAGAGAGAGAGAGAGAGAGAGAGAGAGAGAGAGAGAGAGAGAGAGAGAGAGAGAGAGAGAGAGAGAGAGAGAGAGAGAGAGAGAGAGAGAGAGAGAGAGAGGTGGAAAGGGAAGGTGGGGAGGTAAGGAGGAAATGAAATAATGAGGGCAGAGAGATGAGGAGAAGGAAGGAGGGGAGGATAAGGGAGACGAAGGAAAGGAGAGAGAGAGAGGGAAGAGAGGTGGAAAGAGAGAATGGGAGAAGGTAAAGGGGGGCGAAGAAAGGAGAGATGAAAGAAAGAAGGGGAGAGGGAAGGAGGGACAAAGGAAGGGGACAAGAGAATGGGAGGTATACTCGTAGAGGGGATGACGGAAGGCAAGACGAAGGACAGAGTGAACGAGAACAACCTTCACCAAACAGCTAAGGTAAGCCACAAACAACTGTAACACCTGACTGACTGACGGACTGAATGACTGAAGGCGGTGCAACAAACACCTGTACACACACGCCCATTAACTCGCAGGTGTGTAGGTACAGGTAAAAATTGACTGCCTAGTTGTGAATGGCTAGGGAGTGGCCTTCGCTTTTGTACCTGCAACACCTGAGAGACTGACTGGTTGACTGATTAACTCTGCTACTGAGACACGATTCATATAACTAATAGCAATGCATGAAATATTTTGGAAGACTTACAAGAAGGAAAAGGGAATAAAATGAGTAGAGTATTCAATATTTAGCCGGTATACTATTCAAAAGTGGCTGGAGAACAATAAAAATGCCTACGAGTGTTTGTGATAAAGGAAGCATGTCAGGTAGCAGTGAGACGCGCAGGTGTGTGGGTACATTGACTGACTTGATGGACTGATTGACTGTGAATGGATGGGAGGAGCCTTCGCTTTTATCCTCCTTACATCTCCTTCTATAGATCGGATCACAGACAACCTCGTAAGGGAGAAGAATAACAGTTAGGTTGATGTTTATTCCTCCTTTGTGTTCCTGTGAGACTGTTTAAAAGCGCCACAACACACGGTCATGTGACACTACTAAGGGAAGGAAAGGGAATGAGTCTGTATTCTTTCCCCCTTTTTTTTTAGGAGTGGAGGAGACCAAGGAGACAATAATGGAGGTAAAAAAAAAAAAAAAGGCTGGTACCTCGTCTCTCTCGTAAAGGTTAAACAGAAAAAAAATAATAATAAATAAAAAAAGGTCTACATACACAAGTCACATCTCAAGCAAGCACAAAACTCACTGGTGGGTTTCGTATTCATAATAATAACAACAACAACAACAACAACAACAACAACAACAACAATAATAATAATAATAATAATAATAATAATAATAATAATAATAATAATAATAACAGTAGTAATAATAATAATCCGGTGGCTTTCTAATCCTAATAAATGAACGTGTAAGTATTAAATGATGCGGTAACGATCCGGCAGGTGGCGGCAGCAGTGGTGTCGCCAACAACAACAACAACAACAACAATGCCACTCGCCAACCATAAACAAACAAATAAAAAAAACAACGCATCCCGATCCTGACCTTCACTAATTTCAGGAAGAACAAGATGAACAAGAAGAACAAGAACAAGAACAAGATTAACAATAATAACAAATAGACAGATGACTAGAGTGGGTGAGAGGGAGGAGAAGGATCAGAAGCAGAAGGAGAAGGAGGAGTAGGAGGAGAATACAAAGGAATACAAAGGAAAGGAAAGAGGAGGAGGAGGAGGAGGAGGAAGAGGAGGAGGCAGATACAGGAGACAGCGGAGGCGGCAGAAGAGAAGTCGGCAGAGGCAGATGAGGAGGAGGAGGAGGAAGAGGAGAGGGTAGCGTCTTAGTTTGGGTAATACGCTGGTTGTAATGGCGGATAAGGATATTATACAAATGATCTGTCGCTTACCACGATGATGCTTCCCGTCCCCTTAATGGCTACGGCTTTCTTTTATTTTTCCCCCTTTTTATATTCCTCCCACTCTCCCTCCTCCCGAACAGTCCCACCACTGCCACCACCACCAACCCCACCGCTGCCGCAGCCCGGAGCCAGCCAGGTTAAAAAGAAAATAGCTTACCTTGAAATGCTAAAAGGTGGCATCTGGCCAGCACGAGACGAGTGTTACTTGAGCAGGGAAAGCAAGGGAGAGCAAGGGGAGGGAGAGGGATTAGAGAAAGGGGGCCGCTAGTGGAGTTAGCGGAAGGGGTGAAAAGAGGAAGACGGAAAGGAAAGGAAGGGGTAAGGATGAGGTAATTGAGAATGGAGAGAAGGTGGAGGAAGGGATGGGAGATAGAAAGGAGGGGGATAAGGATGACATAATTGAAATTGGAAAGGAGGTACGGTGGAGTAGAGGATGGGATGAGGATGGGATGGAAGGTGGAAGATGGAAAGGGACTGTAAGGAAGTAAGTGAGGAAGGAAAGAAGTTACAGGGGAAGGAACTGTAAGAGGGGAAGGATAAGAGTGAAGTAACTGAGGAAAAAAAACAGTTTGAGATAAGAGAGGAAGAAGGGAAAGGCTAAGAATGAAGTAAATGAGGAATGAAAAGAAATTAAGAAGAAAAGTTAGACTGGGATATTAACAGAAGAAGCGTAAACATATTGAAAAAAAACGGTGATAAAGAAAGAAAAAGAGAGATAGAGAAGAACAAAGATGAATAGATGATAATAACAACGATGAAGTAACACAAAAAATAAAAAGAAATAAAGCAAAGTAAAAGAAAAAAACAAATAGACTGAGATATTAACAAAGAAACAGAGATGTATGGAAGACAAATAAAACACTGAGAAATAAAAAAGGAAAAACAAGATAAAGGAGAAGAGAAGAAGAAAGATTAACTGATAGGTAAAGAAAAAAAAGAGAAAAGACAAGAAAGCCATGCATATTGAACAAGATAAACGAATGGGAATAACAAATGATGCGCAGACATGATACAGTTAAGAGATGAAAGGAAAGCAGAATGAACAGGAAAAACGAAAAATGTGACTGAGGAAATTATGAAGATGCCAGTAAAAGGGAAAAGTGAAAGTGATAAGAAGAGGAAATTCAATCAATTCAGAAAGATGAAAATAAAAACAGGGAAAAGAGAAGACAGAAAGAGACAGAGAAAGAGAGACTAAGAAAGAAAGGGTGGTTAAGATTTTGTAAACACGATTGGAAAAAGGAAAAAAAAACACGAATAAAGAAGGAAAAATATTGAAGTGGCAAAGGTTTTTTTTTTTTCTTTTAAGATACCGTATGAAACAAGAAAGTGAAGTTGGGAAAGAGAGGAAAACTGAGACGGATAACAATTTGAAGGGACCGTAAGAGAAAAAAGAAACAAGGAATAGAGAAAAATAATAATGAGACCTAACGTTTCTAAGACACAGAAGGAGAAAGAAAAGCAAATAAGAAGAGAGAGAGAAGAGAAAACTAACGAGATGAATAACAATTTAAAGACACCGTAGAAAAAAAAAGTAAGAAAAGAGAAGAAAACTAATGATGCGTAAAACTATTTCAAGACACCGTAAAAAAAAAGTAAAAAAAAAAAAAGAAATTAGTAGAGAGAAGACATAATAATATAGTTCAAGTTTTAAAGAAGGTTTTATCATCGACTGGTGTCCATGGCAACTGAAACTCGGATTTAAGGCAGCAGCATTTCAAACAGATAATACAACCAATCCTGAGAGAGAGAGAGAGAGAGAGAGAGAGAGAGAGAGAGAGAGAGAGAGAGAGAGAGAGAGAGAGAAGGGAGGAAGAAACAAGATAAATAACAGCAGGAGGAGAAGGCGAATCCCCGACAAGAAGACAAGAGGAGATCAAACGAATGAGGAAAAGGTGTGCCGTAAGGACAGGACGCATACACGAAACAGGGAGAGTAATTACAAGGGAATAAATAACGCCATAAAAAATAAGGGTAAGCAGCAGCACGACAGGCGGGGCGCGCTGGACGACACGGGGACGCGGGGCGAGGCTCGAGACACGCGGGTTATGAAACGACAGACTTGTGCTGAGACAAAAGGGTGACGTGGATTAGAGACCGAGGATTATGAGAGCACACGACGGGGATTAACACACACACACACACACACACAGTGGACCTCCCCACGATCCCACCACACACACACTGGACAGCACCTCAGCCACTCACGAATGCAAGGGCAGCGTCACACCTTAGTCTGTCCTGCCCCGCATTCCCCAACACTTGAGCATCTCACTCCACTTCTTCTTCATCCTCCAGAGCAGATTGTGACGATTTTCAAGTATATTTTCATGATTCTCGTAACAGTTGAACAAGATTCTGCATCGTCGGGGAAAGGCACGCAAGGGAACCTGACTAATCACATCATCTCCGTGGTCTTGTAGTTCTGGTGAGGGAACAAAGCCCCGTGGGGTATTAATGAGTTTCAATGAGTGGGCAAGACGCTGCTGCAGGAGGGAGGTGGAGGCAGCAGCCGGCGGGAGGCACGAGCCGCTCCGTGACGTCAGCTGCGTCGGGCTGTCAAGCGTGACTGACATCAAGAAAAAGAGGATTAGAGAAGAGAGATAATGTGCGGTGTGTGTGTTTACTGGTCAGCCAAGTGACGGCCCTTGGTGGGTGGCGGTCAGGGGATGGGAGGCTTGTTTGACCCGGCCAGGGGAAGGGAAGGGGCGCCCCGACCCGGCTCACGTGAGATGTCTAGTCTGCTCAGTAGGGGAGAGTGGGAGGGCGTCTCCCGCTCCTTGGGGTTAAGTTAGGTTAGGTTAAGTTAGGTTAAGCTCACCCCGTGGAATATAAGTTTTCTTTCTCATCATGTGGTTCGAGGTCATCTAGTTACTCATCTAGTACAGCCTTATCTTACCTGCGTATTATGACTAACTATCTAACACTTAAGTATTTTAGTTCATCAAGCTATTATACGATAGTTATTTTGGACCATATTTTTGCCATTTTTATTTGCGATTTTTTTTTTTCACCACTAAGTTACAAAATATCACAGATGTTCGTACTATTTTATTATTTGTGCTTATACATACAGTATAATGTTTGTGGTCAATAAAATATGTATCTGTCTATCTATGTCCCTATCTAGACTGGAGATTTCACGAGTTCTGGAAGGTGTTTGTATTCCTGAATGAGTCACATAAAAGAATATTAAAAACATCTTCTATTTATAGCACTGATTAACTCCAGATCATTGATCTGGATCTGAACCTGATCTTGATTTGTTCAAGTAAAGAGAACGCTGGAAGCCATTACCAATCAAAACAATAACAACACAGGCAAGTCGCTGCCCAGCTGTCACAAGCGGCAGACAGTTGATGCTCGACATAGTGTTCTAAGGAAGCGTCAACGAGCACTACAGCCTGCATGTCCTGAAGCAGCTGGGCTGAGAAGGCCACCCCTGAGTCCCGGCCACATGCTTACCCTGGCTAATCCTCCTTAAGGAGAGAAAAGAATGGCAGCACGAGACTGGGTTCCATCCCTGGCCATGAACGTTGCATAAGGTTCATACAAAGCTCTCTTCACACATGGCATGCCGAAAGTACTGGCTGTGGTGAAGTACAGAATGACAAAAAAAAAAAAAAAAAAAAAAAAAATCAGACGTAAGGTAAAGTTAGCCTAGCTCGCGTGGTGGCACTAGTGACACTGTTACTCTGGCACTTCAAAACAAAAATAAAGATGCATTGTTTAAGACTGAACAAGTATTATCTTCCTTTGCCTCATCATTTAGTCGTTGGTAGAGGCGGCAATGGCCACTATAATCGGAAGCCATTAAGCCAAGGCTTGGCGTGGCTTGTAATATCTCCCTTGCTTCTGGCATCTGTCACCACCACTATACACATTGCACCACTATACACGTTGCATTCTGCAACGATTCATTACCATTCAGTTTGTTCCTCAGACATATCAGCCGTTTTCTCCCTTGTATTTCCCTAAATAAGTCCCCAGCAAAGGCTACTCAGCACCTGATATGGCCGCCGGCATCTTCAACAAGTGTCGTCTGCTGTAACCTACCTCCGGACCCAGATCATGATCCGGATCACACAGATCAAGGTAAATCTAGATCAAGATGTAAATAGAACACGGGCCGCGCGACTAAATCAGTGATCTGAAACGGATCGCGGTAAATAGAAGGCGCCTTAAGATTCCATCGATATTACACTAGGCAACGATAGTAATGAAGAACAAGGCTAGGATCACCAGCAGTTTAATAGATAAATGTTTATTGGTGTCTTTCTTCTTCCTCATTGTGAAGTGAGTGAGCGGCAATACGGTCCTTGGTGATAGTGATAGTAAGAATCGTGATACCATACCCTTATGATATTCCAACTTTTCTACAAGGTACAGTGAGGGAAGGTCAGGCTTCGTGTTGTAACTGAGATGAGAGAAGGAATAGGGAGGGCAAGAGAAGGGGAAAGAAGAAGAGAGGGAGAAGAGAAGAGGAAGAGGAGGGATAGGGTAAGGGGAAAGAAGACAAGGCAGAGAGGGGGAAGAGGAGGGAGTATACGTGAGTACAGCCAAAGGGAGGGAGGGGAGAGGAGTAGAGGAGGGGAGGGAAGGGGGAGGTGGGGGAGACACACATGGGCAAGCTAATGATAATACCTCGATCAGCGCTGACTTTTGATAGACCTGATAAACACGCCCCTCCTACCTAACCCCTTCCTCCCCAACCCGTCAATCCCGAACCTTCCCTCTCCTTGCCCCATCCTCCCAATCCATCTCTCTCCTCCCCCTCGGCAGGAGTCTCGGGGCCTGCCTTGAGACTCCTGGATTGACAGATGCTTCCCACTCCCTTCCCCCGGCCTTCCGAAACCACCATACTTTTGCCATACATCCATATAGTAATCCATATAGTAAGCTAGTAATCCCACTTCAGGTCTTCCCTCAGAGTACTTCGTCAAATTTCAGTGTATCCTCGGCGGGTCTTCAAGAGTGTTACTGTGGTGGCGCCCTTAGGAAACGACGGGTGATGGGTATATATAGCAATTGTGAGTAATGATAGTGTTTATAGTTTTCATCCAAAGGCACGGACATCTTAACTAACTAACCAGCGAGCAGACGGGGGATAAACAACATAAATCATGGTTGTGGTATACTGTACCTGTTAGAGAGAGAGAGAGAGAGAGAGAGAGAGAGAGAGAGAGAGAGAGAGAGAGAGAGAGAGAGAGAGAGAGAGAGAGAGAGAGAGAGAATCAAGAATCACCACACCACGCCACACCACCACTACCCACAACAAGGACATAAACAAGACACAAGGGCCACCAATAAGACATGATCCGCCGCTCTAATACCTTCACTGCACCACACCAAATCATCCCGCAACTCCTACAAGGCGGCAAACATACAATAAGACCCGCCAGATTACCACGCCCGGGGTATGGATTCCTAAAAAAAGGGAGAGAGGAGGAGGAGGAGGAGGAGGAGGAGGGGTGGAGGTGAACAAAGCAAGATGGCGCCTTGTTTACCGCAGTCCGCTATCACCTGGAGACTGTGCTTCGCTTGAGATAACACGTCTGGGGTCCGAGGAGTGAGTGCTATCAGACGAGGATGGCTATCGAGTGCTTATGTAGATTAATAAATAGATCAGCGAGAGAGTCCCGCCAGCGCACCACGACTCTTTGCTGCCCGTGACCTCAACTATAGACCTGCATTCAGAAACGGTTTGCTCTCTCACCACGATTGTTTTCAAAGGCCACCGAGTTGATTAGCCCGGTACTCAAGTGTGTTTCTCTTGTTAATGTTGTAGAAATCTTGTTAATTTGTCACTAGAACCATAAACACGCCTTTAAAAACATGTGTAACTTCAGCTAGAAACTTTTAATGTAGTGGAGGTGCAACCAGATGTGTTTCAGAATATGGTCCATACATCCCTGGTACTAGTTATGGTGTATTTCTCTCTCTCTCTCTCTCTCTCTCTCTCTCTCTCTCTCTCTCTCTCTCTCTCTCTCTCTCTCTCTCTCTCTCTCTCATATTTTTTTGAGTCTACCTGTCTAAGTGCCTAAGCCATATCTCTTGTTTGAGTGAAATAAAGAAATCACTACTATCACTGTTGTTTCTATTATTGTTATTATCTGTAGTGGTTGCAAGGTCCAGGCCAGGCGGTGAGCGGTGAGCGGTGAGTGGTGAGAGCCTTGTCGTGCTGCTGCTGTTATGGCGTGAACTGTCTAATTAACTACCTGGTGATCTGAGCAGCGGCGCCTGAACGACGGAAATAATCACACATCTACTTCCTTCAACACACACACACACACACACACACACACACACACACACACACACACACACACACACACACACACAGAAAAAAAAAAAGAAAATCGAGCGACGCAATCGAGACCAATTCACCGTCACACCCACACACCGTTAACATGAGCTTCCCTTCCCGTCTCACTGTCTACATGCCGAAAATAATCACACGTTTACTTCTGGAACGCAAGATAAATGAAAATCGAGAGAGGCAGAATCGAGTCTATCCTTCGTCTTCCGTGATTCCTGGCTGAGAGAGGTCACTGTCACAATCCCAACATGACCTTCCCTCAACGCCTCACTATCTTCATGACGGAAATAATCACACATTTACACAAGAACATAAGAAAATAAGGGAAGCTGCAAGAAGTAGTTACTGTCTAATCGTGGCAGTTCCTGTACGAAACATACCCAGCAACTTTCTCGAACACTAACAGAAAATCGAGTGACGCAGGAAAGAAAAAGAAGAGAGTCCATCCTTCGTCTTCAGGTCTTTTTGGTCTCCTGCTCCCTTGCCTTGGTTGTTCCTCGCGTGCCCCCGCCAGGCAAGACACGCAGCTGATCCCTCCCCCAGCACCACTAATCCCCGCCCCTCCGATCACTAATCCAGGCTTCCTCCTTGATTAATCATTGTGATCCGCGATACTAAACCCCGAACGCTGACTCAGTGCATGGGACTGAACCAACCAATGAGTTTTCATCTGCATGGATGGTAATGATAAGAGTAGTAATAGTAATTGTGATGATGGTGATGATGGTGATGATGATGATGATGATGATGATGATGATGATGATGGTGATGATGATAATAATAATAATAATAACAATAATAATAATAATAATAATAATAATAATGATAATAATAATAATGATATAATAATAGGTAATAGTAATAATGATAATAATAATAATATTAATAATAATAATAATAATAATAATAATAATAATAATAATAATAATAATAATAATAATAAGAACAAGAAGAAAAAAACGGACAACAACAACAACAACAACAACAACAACAACAACAACATCAACAACAACAGCAACAACATCATTAGTGTGGTTAACAGTTTACTGCACTTATGACAAAAAAAAAAAAAGAGTACTGATAACGGAAGAACATTAGATTCAAAAATAAAATAAAATAAACAAATAAACGTAATCACAGTAAACCGCAACAATACTAACAAACAAAGAAGACTTTAACCCTTTCACTGATAAGTTTTTTTTTTTTCCTTAACCACTTTATTTATTTACTTTTCTTTTTTTAGTACTGTCTCAACCCCTTCACACCTATTTGACACATCCTTCCTTAATCACTAACCACTTTGAGGCATCTTTTCTTGTTCTACAGCCTTCTCCAAGCACTGTATTGGCTTGAAATTGCAAAATCTTTTCCTTTTTATCCTCTCTTTTTGCTGTTGATGCTTAATAAGACTTCATACATCACTTCTAGTGGTGTGAATTGCTGTGTATCGTAGTGAGAGGGTTAAATAGTTTTATAGTATAGAAAGAAACAAAAAAATAATCCCTTTTTATTCTTTTCTGTGTCTCCATGCAAATGAGTTTTTTTTTTTCTCTTTTTTTTTTACACTGTCTTGAATGTAAACAGAAAAGATGACCATGGTAGTGAAAGAGCTAAGTCAACTCATCTCCTGACAGTCTGGTAACACTGTAACACCAACATGATAGATTCTTAGTGGACCTGAGAACTTACTGAAGGAAGATTGAACACCGTGGAAGACAGTGTTCTATATTATTTCATTACTGACTGTACTATCGCTAAGTACTGGGGCGGGGGCGTGGCAGTAAAAGGATCAACACGAGGATTACCAGCAGGATGAGGTGCGTCTCAGTGCGCCCCTCTATAGCAGCATGAGCAGCACGGACACCTGGCGCGCCACCCGGCCTCCCCGTCAGGAGAGTGTCAATGAGTTTATCTCAAGTACACCCGGCATCGATGAGATAATCAGTTGAGTAGGAAATATCATCATTAGAACCTGGCTAATTACTGCGGGCCATTATCATCACCATTATCATCATTATCATCGTCGTCTTCGTCATCATAATTATCATCATCACCATCATCATCAAAGTTTACGATTCTACAGCATGACAAAGCACTCCCAAGACCTAACAAATCAGTCTGTGACATTATCTATTCTACACTATCATTATCATCATTATTATTGTCACCATTATCAACGTCTGTTATTAAGCAGCAAGACAAATCTTTCCAAAGACGTCCTAACAAGTTATTGTGCGGCATTATCATCATCATCATCATCATCATCATCATCATCATCGTCACTAACGTCTACGATTTCACAGAAAAAAAAAAAAAAAAAAACCTCTCTACCCATCTCTACCTGCTGTCCGTCTATGCCACGCCATGCTAGCGGGACACCAATCGTCACTCTGGTCCAACACCTCAACACAACACAACACAACACAACACTCTTCGTCTGAGCCGCACACACTCCTATCCCGGCCGCATATTTCTAAAGTCTGGAAGAGTAGATGGCTATCACTCTTGAACACGCTAGACTGGTTTAGGCTAGGTTATGTTAGGTTTAGGTTAGATAAGGTTTAGTTAATCACAAGCAGATAACTTCGTGTGGGAATCACAATGAGAGTATTTCCGAGAATATTCTGTAGCTAGTTTCTGAGCTACAGCCAAGCATCATCACAGGCGAGCGCATATACTCCCATAGGCTTCAGAAAAATGCGAAGGACAAGCGTAACAGTCGCGGAAAGCAACCATTCCCGAGCCCCAATTGTCCCGGGAGGTGCTCTAAGGTGATTAGATTCGCCCTAAGACTGCATCAGCATGTGAGGACTTGCTCACCTTTACCTTACGTAGCATAGCCATTCCTAAACACCGGGCGAGTGTGTCATGTGCACTTCATTGAGTGGCAATGTGTTTCTTTTTTGTTACTTTTTTTTTCCTGGTCATGACTATTATTTTGTGTGACTTTCTTGGGTGATTACTTTTCTGGTTCGGTGTGAAAAGCCAGCTAACTTACGGATGAATAATTCAACACAAGAAACATGTTCCCGCCATCTACATGTGACGGGTGTTATTAGTATGAATAACACTATCATTATCGCTGAGCTGTCGAACTGATTTGGTAATTGCACTGGCGTCTGGTGGCAGATTTCTGAGCCTTTGATTGTTTCACATACAAGCAGCCCTCGCATACTGACGACACACGCATACCCGCACAACAGAAAAGTTTCTAGAAAGAAGTACATAGACTGACATACTGACATCACTCCGCAACATAACACTGCACGTAAGCCGAGACCTTGGCAGGAGAGAATAAAAATGAAGTACAAAAACTGTATATTCAAGAAGTTGCAAACAGACGCAGGCCAGCAAAGATAAAAGCAGCGTGTGGAAACGTCAACTTCTCTTTCCTTTCCGAAGCAGCGACAGGAGCAGTGCAAACATAAAACAGTGAAGCAATGTAAGTGTACCGTTCATCCAGCCAGCAATGAACGGTGCGTCACTAACCTAAAATCCGATAGAAGATAATCTAATTAGAAATACAAAGGCTGACCGCTTTTACCAATGCCTTCCCTCCCCCTTCCCATTCCCCCATGTCCCACACGCACACACACACACACACACACACACCTGCCGTGTCACAGTGACGCCGCAGTGGATAAGCCTCCTCGCGCCACGCCGCTGCAGTCACGTCACCTACTTTTAATTATCAATAAATGTGACATGGCAGTTTTAAAAGTAGATTGATAATGGCTTTCGTATCTAAAACTTATGATCAATGGATATAATGTAAGTATGCATGCATACATTCATACGTATGTATCTATCTATGTTTGTTTCTTGCCATCTAAACAAGAAATCCTCTTCGATGACATCCGAAAACTTGAGACCGCGATAGGAAGAAACTGAAATACCTAATAATCTAAGATAAACTATCTACATTAATCTGCCTGTCTATTTGAATATTAGTTTTCTTTGTTATTTTTGAGACAACGTACAAAAAAAAACAACTTACAAAGACAGTCTGCCACGTACCTGATGCATAACATGACTATACGACACCGCAAAACAACAAATATATGAACAATTACACTACCACTAAACAGCAAATACATGAACAATTAATGAGGCAGTCAGGGAGTCAGTGATGGCACGACTCATCCAGCGCAAAGTAATCTACGTGTTTGCTTTATCTGCGTATCAAGAGATAGACGGACGGGAACACGACCCTCGAGGAGAGACTATTAACTACCATTAACACCTCACCGCGCCGCCGCCACACCCCTCCCTCTGAACAGCGACCCGCAAGGTTAATGAAGGATGAACCAATGACTCGCAATGTTAATGGGTGGATAAATGAATACATTATGTAAAAGTTGCATAAATAGATAGATGAGTATACTGTACGAATGAGTTGTCAGATCCATTAATATATAAATATATACTGTAAGAATGAATAGATTAATTAAGGGATACATAAACAGATAGATAAGTATAGTGTGTGAATGAATTAACAAATGCATAAATAGATGGATAAATAAAAAGATTGCGAGGGGAATGAAAATGTAAAGATGATAATGTAAGACTGTGATTGAAGACAAAATGTATGTTTAGTCCTTGTAAGTATATATACGTTAATATTTTCATTTCTTTCAGTATTAGTACATCTGATGTTGCTGAGCTGTGAAGGGGCTGGAAATGTAATGATACACAAGATTACGATACAAAACCACTATGTATCCTTAGTCTTTATATGTGTATGTATTCTGGTATTTGTAATAACTTCATCGTTAGTATTTTATATGTTATTAGTCTTAATTCATCGTCTAGTGTGAGACAAACAAAGACAGAGTGAGGTGACAGGAATGAAGGTAGAAAAAGAGAGACAGACAGACAAACAGACAAGGAAAGGTGAGATGAATGAAGACAAGCGCAGGAAGATAGATAGAAAGACAAGGGGAGATGAAAGGAATGAAGAGGAAATAGGGGAGACAGACGGAAAGACAGGGAAGGAAGGTGAGAGGAATGAAGCGGAGACAGGTAAGACAGAGAAACAAGGAGAGGCGAGAAAAATGAAGGGGGAGAGGGGAAACAGACAGAAAGACAGGGAAGGTAAGATAAGTGAAGAAAGGAGACAGACAAACAGAAACAAACGCACACAAACACAAACAAAAGCAAAGACAGACAAACAAAAAGACATGCAGACAGACAGATAAACAGGGAAGTGGGAGGGCAAAGAGTGGATCTGTTTGTATGAACCTGCCCGAGATAAATGTAAGCTTAATCACCAGCTTATCGCGTCCTGCCTCATTCACTGAGTCTCCCCCAAGTGGCCCAAGATAGTTGTTGCCGGTGCACCCCGCAACGCCACCATCCCCCAACCCTGGCCCTGACCCCCAATAACCGCCTCCCGTTCTGTCCCCCCTTCCCCCGCCAATCGCTCCCTCTCGTCCCCACAACCTCACCACCAGCCAGCACCCACCCACGCATTCCTTCCCTTCACTCTCTCCTCTCACCCTCCTTTACTGTGCTGTGGGAGTCATACCTTGTTAATAGATACTTAATAACAGGTAATATATTATACCAAATCCAAGAAAGCGACGTGGCTCTGCATCTCAGTGAAGTGTTCAAGTGAAGATCTTGCGGTAATTGTTCATCTTAAATCTAAGTATAATAAATAAAGTTAATACCATAAGTCAGTGAGTAAGCAGGTAGTAGGTGAAATAAATGACCAGACACGTGCTCTTACATAAATAGCTAAGACTTATATATAAATTCATCTACAAATGTGAAAGAAAACATTGACACGAAATATCTCAATAATGAACTTCTCTCATATTTATCTGTTTCGCACACACACACACACACACACAAACACACACACACAATAAAGGTCGGTACTAATAGTAATGTGTGGCAAGCGTTGTGTTGTGTTGTGTTGTGTTCCGCATAAAAACTGCGTGTGTGATCTGCGCAAATCTCGAAGTGATGAAGAATTTTTAGTGCTAGTTCAAAATAGCCGCCTTTCAAAGTAAACTAGAAAAAAAAAATCCGCTCTATAAACACAACAAAAAGAACACACATTATACTTCATTAAACTTGGGGGGGGGGGGGTGATGTAGGAAGGCAGAGAGAAAGTCCGAGGTAAAGGAGACAGGGGTGAGGCAGTAAGACAGGGCGAGGGGAGGCAGGTGACAGGTGTAAGGGAGATAGACAAAAGTGAAGGAGGGAAATGAGGGGTGAGGCAGACAGGTAACAGAGGATGAGGGAGACGGAGGTGAGGGAGAAAGGTAACGAGGGATGAGAGAAGTAGACAGGGTGAGTGAAGCAGGCAAGGGTGAGGGAGGCAGGGAGCGAAGGTAGTCAAGAAAGAGAGGATAGGGAGGCAGGGAGCGAAGGTAGTCAAGAAAGAGAGGTGAGGGAGGCAGGGAGCGAAGGTAGTCAGGAAAGAGAGGTGAGGGAGGCAGGGAACAAGGGGTGAGGGAGGCAGACAGGGATGAGAGACAGAGCAAGGCGTCCTCCTCGACCAATCACCGCTCAGCACACATTAGATAATATAAAAAACAGACGCCAAGATAAGCCCAGGTTTTAAAAATATTACGTCATGTGACGAAGTACATCCCTGTGTTAATACGGGCGAGGAGGGGCGGCGGACCACTACGAAGGGCCCTCGCCAATAAGGGCCACACCGCCCCGCCGGGCCAACGGCCATTCGTCCTTGTGTCCACTCGTTGCTTATCACTAAATGACACCGAAATCTTTCCACTTCAGAGCTTTTAGTCTAATCTCAAATCGGGTAATCTTATCCCCCGGCGGGTCGCGGCAGCTGCTCGCTCCCACGTGACGCAAACCAGCGCCCAGGATCACCGCCGCCCACTAAATATGCAGCCGCGTCCCCTGCGGCCGTTCCTTTTTCCTACGGATTGGCTTACGCTCCCACCCACGCCCACGCCTGTGCACAGACGCTGCATACTTTTAAGCTGTCAGGTATACATGGCGTGGCGTGGCACCAGATGAGCCAGACGCCAACCCGCCCAGCTACACTGCACGCCGCCCATACAAGGCATTTCGCCTCATGCTGCGTGCCGCGGCCTGCAGGCACCTCCAAAGTACATTAATACGCACTCTTAATTATATATATATATATATATATATATATATATATATATATATATATATATATATATATATATATATATATATATATATATATATATATATATATATATATATATATGTAAATGAAGCGGCGGTCCAGAGTGTGTGGCATTAAACAGCTGCAGCAACAACAACCCATCATCCCCGCGCGTCCCCCACCACCTGTCTCGAGCCTCCCTCACCTGGCTCGCTGCCTGCCTCGTTATCTGCCTCCTTAGCACCAATACTTGTCTGTTGGTAGTCACTTAATATCTGTATTATTGTGAGGGTGATGCATTACCGTTACCTGCAGACTGGCAGGCAGCGAGCAACACGGGCAAGCAGCACACAGTTTACGGAGGAGAAAGAAGAAGCAGAAAAAAACAGTTCCCAGCCAGATTCTTGAGGACATGTAATCCCACGCTCAGCACAAGATAAGAGAACTGTCAAGTATCCACCGCATCATAGATTCGTTAACTACTTCCCAGAGCCAGTCACCCTCCCTCCTCCCGCCCGCCGTCCCCTCTCCCACAAGTGTCAC
>NC_087157.1:10137500-10140000 GCF_035594125.1 Scylla paramamosain | reverse complement strand
GGGCTGTTTTGGGCGCGCTGGGCTTGGCGAGGGGAGTGAGCGTGACAGACGGGGAAGCAAAAACGGGGAACTGAGTCATGGGGAGAATTATCTGACGAGGACGCCCGGAGCAGGCTTTCTGGTCGGCGGGTAGCACTCTTGCGGATAATCTCCTAATCCGCGCGGGCCCCAACCCAAACATCCCGCCGCCTCCCGCACTCCGCCCGCGGCCCGGACTTCGGCTCAGCGCACACCTCGCGCCGCCCTTTCGAACGCCGCCCCCCGTCCCGCAGGTCAGGCAGGTCATGCCCGTCCCCCACCCCGGCCTCGTCCCGCCCTCAGGTCAGCAGCTCCAGGCCGGCCTCGCTCCGGCTCGTGGTTTCCAGCAAGCATTCCAGCGGAGGGTTGGAATGCACTAAGCCATTTCTCTCCCTCGCATTTCTCCCTTCATCCGTTTTTACCGGTTTTGATTCTCTTTATTCGCCATCGCTGGCTTCACCTTCGGGGTCTCCATGCTCGCTCGGAACGTCTTTATTCTTGAAGGTCGAAGTGGAGTAAAAACAGCGACGCGTCCTCGTGATCAGCGGCGGTCATTAGTCGGTCCGTCGTCGCCGCCGCTGCCGCCACTGCCACCGCCGCCACCCCTGCTCCTCAGTCTCCCAGTCAGCGAGTTCCCTACCCTTCTCTCTCTCCCTACTCCTCCTACTCCGTCACCGGCATTCGTCACTCTGTTTTGTCACATTTTATCCTTCACTTTCATCTTCTATCGTCGCTGTTTGTACCGTTGCTCCATCCATCCAACTGTGTGTGTGTGTGTGTGTGTGTGTGTGCAGTATTTCTCATTGCATGCGGGTGTCGACATCAGTTCGAGGTCCTCGTCACTTTGTAGTTAAAGCAATAGAGGAGGTGTAGCGGCTTTACCTGCACGTGTGTGTGTGTGTGTGTGTGTGTGTGTGTGTGTATACGAGCGACTAAAATATCGATCGAATAACTTCACAACTAACGTTGGCATAATGGTGCAAGTTACAAATGGCCGTGTCACCCACGCTACATTATCAGGTGTTCTTGACGGGAGGTGGTAGACGCGGGTGGCGAGAACAGACGGACGGAAACACGGAGTTGGAGGAGGAGAGACGTGGGGCGAGGAGGAGGAGGAGGAGGAGGAGGAGGAGGAGGGGTAATGTTCACAGCAATCAAAGTAGTGAGTGAGTGAGTGAGTGTGTCCATCGTGAGGGTCGTGAGGGAGAGCACCAGACCTCTCACTCACCAGGGGAAATCAGTAATGGAAACACAGCCAAACGTCAGGAATTCTTTAAGTTAATATCACTACAGATGTGGAACGACGACACCACCACCACCACCACCACCACCAACAACAACAACAACAACAACAACAACAACAACAACAACAACAACAACAACAACACCTGAATGACTGACACTGCAACACCCAGCCTCAGTAGAAACCTGCAAAACTATAGACATTTCCAAACCATGATTAGATAAATACTTTTCAGACAATAACCACCACCACCACCATCACAAGCACCACCACCATCAAAAGCGTCACCCCACAGCCTGGTTGGTCCCTCCCTCCTGTCTCCTGTCCATACAAATGCTACGTGAGACAATGAAGCCTGAACACCTCCCAACACGCGGACCTCCTTCAGGCGCCCTGCTAGATGACCCTGTCTCGCCCGCTGCGGGGAGAGAAATTGAATGGAATCGTGAAGCCTTGAGCCACCGGGAGAGTGCTGGAGGAAGAGGAGGAGGAGGAGGAGGAGGTAGTAGTGGGTGGTGAAGGAGGAACTGGACGGCAAAGTAACTATCATTTTCCTATTGTTTTCCTCCCTTGCCACTTGTTCATTATCGTCGCGTGGAGCCACAGCCTCGCCTCAAGAGAGCAACGCACTGGTTCACTGACTGGTCATGAGTGTTAAGCGGGGCCTTGAGACAGTAGGTCATCAAACACCACCACCAGGAGGAAAAAGAGGAGGAGGAGGAGGCGCGGAGCTCTCAACACCGCGTCAACACATTCCTGGCGGCACGGCACATCCACTCGCTCCTCCGACGGATTAAGTTTTATGCTGGCAGCGGAAGGCCTCGCCACTCCACGCCACTCCACGCCACTCCGACCACCGCCACTACCGCCACTCCAGCACAGCAGCAGTAGTGTTGTTGTTGTTGTTGTTGGTGGTGGTGGTGGTGGAGGTGGGGGTGTCTGGTGTCTGGGTGGGGTGTAAACAGCGGCGGACACCAGGGCGAGGTACTCTGTCAGTGTAATCGTTGTTCCTCGATTTCATCCTTATATATTGGAGTTTAAGCTTAAGCCAAGCCCAAGGTAAGCTGTATCTTAAGCCTGAGTATGTGATGCTCCTTCCTTCCTTCTCTCTCTCTCTCTCTCTCTCTCTCTCTCTCTCTCTCTCTCTCTCTCTCTCTCTCTCTCTCTCTCTCTCTCTCTCATCCACAACCTTCCTCACTCCCTAACCCCTCAACCCAAAGTCGTGCTTCCTCTTCCTTC
>NC_087157.1:10127500-10130000 GCF_035594125.1 Scylla paramamosain | reverse complement strand
CGACCGGATTACACAAGGGCCTATGTGTACCCGCAGCGGTTGATCTAATTTGACCTCTCTCACCAGTTGTTATAGTGCACATTTTTTAAAAGCTCCCTCAGTGACGCTACAGGTAAGAGCGGGCGAAGGGGGATTTTGGCTCTAAGTACCGCTATACCGAAGGGAGAAATTACCTTTCCGATCACAGCGATACAAAAAGCTTGAAAGGGCCTACATGTAAATCCATATCTTTCAGTTTTGGACCTTCGTGTGTAAGACTGTAACTCACATTATCCCGGACCGTGACGACCCCGGCGACTTGGCCGGACGACCCGCACCACTCTCACCCGCCCCGCTAAGTTCCCGACCCATACCTGCGGCTGGTCGTAAGGCAGGTAACTCAACGTCACTCACCGCCGGCGTCGCCCATCTTGGCGCCGCGCCCCTCAGCCGATCGCTCCCCGCCAGGATTGTACTCGTCTAATCCGAACTACATGCAGATGGCGGACAAAAAAAGTTATCACTCCGGATTGTTTATCAAACTCAACTCCGGCTGTCTGGTTTCCCACAGTAATTCTCAGCTCACGGCGTTGTTTCCTCTTGCTCCTTTTCCTCCTCTTTCTCCCGCCGATGCTTGGCGCGCCGGATCTGCACGCCGCCCACCCACCACCCGTTGTGTGCCATTGTTTACTCCTTCCTGGTGCTTGCAATGTTGTCCGTCCCACACCCCTGCCCGGAACTGTCACTTGTCATGGTAGTGCTGCCTGTCACCTGCTTACCCTCCCCTTCCCTGCGTTTGCTCCCCTTGTTAGTCACCCATCAAGTCTTTCTCCCTCGTCTCCGCTGAACCTGAGCACGCCCCTTGCCGCCTCACTCTGCCGCCCTGCCGCCTTGGCTCACCGCCTCACCCGACGTAAGAGGTGACTCTATAAACACCTAGCTGTCCTGGCGCGGAATCCAATCACATTCCCTGCCAGCGGATCACGTCCCTCATGGCGGCTCCCTCAGTATCCCTAAGTGGCGGCACCGCAGCGGACCACCTTTAGTGCCGCCGAGCAACACGTCACCCGCCGCTACCGTACTGTTCCCTCAGAGGCAGCCACGTACAGGCGTAGATACGAGTAGAAGGCGGTGTGCCGGTGCTAAGTCATCCGCGGGCTGAATGAGGGCTACCCGCTGCCGCCCCGCCGACTTCCGCGGTTCGCGCCGGCAAGTCAATTTTCTCGCCGGACAAGAGTGACGGCGGCGACGGCAGCCAGAGCTTGGTTGCTGCTCTACGCCTTGCTGGGTTTGCTTAACGTGTGCAACTTTGCCGCTGATTATTCGTCCAGCAATAACTGAACCTAGCCATGCTATTGAATGACTAATGTAAAATAAATAAATATGTAAATGCATCAAAATAACACCAGGAAATGAGCGAGAGAATAGATGATTATTTACAGTGGTGAACATTTCGCCGCTTCGACGCATCACAAAATATCGAAAACTTCACTCACAATCATATAAACCAAACAGAAAATATCCATTCAACACACTCCACTCGAAACACCGCAATACTCCACCGTCGCGTCATCCACCTAATAAAGTAACCCACGCATTTTAAACCCAAGCAAAGAAGGAAAAAAAAAAAGATCAATAATGCATCTCATTACTGACACCCTTCCCTCCTTCCTTCCTCCCTCAGACAGGTGCAAACGCGCAAGTGTGGTCGCGTCACCTGGTCACCGCCACATACCGCAGCACACCTCGCTCAGAGTGTGTTGATATAGATAGTGAAGAAAATTTGCGTCTTTTGGGTTCGGAATCTGGAGTAATGTGTGATTGTTACTGACTCTTGAGGTCAAATATTGCCATGCGTATATTCGGTACATGCACTCAGTACACACACACACACACACACACACACACACACACACACACACACACACACACACACACACATACACACACACACACACACACACATACACACACAAAGTAGGCAGATCCATAGATACACGTACATACACACATACACAAACTCATATAATAATAATAATAATAATAATAATAATAATAATAATAATAATGATAATAATAATAATAGTAATAATAATAATAGTAATAATAATAATAATAATAATAATAATAATAATAATAATAATAATAATAATAATAATTATTATTATTATTATTATTATTATTATTATTATTATTTATTATTATTATTATATCCAACAGTACCTGACAAAACAAAAACAAAAAAAAGAGAGTCACAGAGAGAGAAAAAAAGACATACGTACTACTTACACTCAAACACACACACACACACACACACACACACACACACACACACACACACACACACCGAGGAGTGGCAAAGCTCCATAATCCCGTTGCCTGAAGTATAATTTGTCATACACACGGATGAGGCAGAATTGCGTCCTACCTTTCCCCTCCCCTTCCCTCTTCCCTTCCCCAACCCTTCCTCTTTCCCCTTTCCCCTTACCATCCCTCTACCCCGCAAAAAAATTAGGCCTGT
>NC_087157.1:10120000-10122500 GCF_035594125.1 Scylla paramamosain | reverse complement strand
CTCTCTCTCTCTCTCTCTCTCTCTCTCTCTCTCTCTCTCTCTCTCTCTCTCTCTCTCTCATCCATCCTCTGCGGGAAATAAATCATTCTCGGCAGTCTCTTTGCTCTTCATGCACTCACCTTGTTGTTATATTAGACCAGCCACCGCGTCACGACTCACGCACTCCTCGCCTTCCTTATCTCTCCTTACTATCCCTCCCTCCCTCCTTCCATTTATCCCTCCATTCCCTTCCTCCCGCTTTCCATTCCCCTCCATTCCCGTTCTCCGTTCATCTCGTGTCTTCTTCAAGTTTTCGTGAGCCCTTGTGTCCCTAAATCAGTACTTTCCTCTTCTTGGTCCCTTGATCACTGTTCTTTGCTTTCTTATCACGATTTTCAAGGACCATTGACATGATTAGTCGGGTCCTCGTGTTGTTTTTCCGCTTAGTAAAGTAAAAACCTTGTTAATTTATCATTGGAATGACAAAAACACACTTGAAAACCCATGTAACTTCAATTAAAGCCTTGGATTTACTTTCTCATTACGATTGTTTTTTAAAAGGCCACAGACATGATTAGCCGGGTAGTGGTAGCTGTTTCGTACTGACAATACAGAAACCTTGCTAATCTATCATACATATTATAAGAACACTATTAAACCCGTTAACATAACTTCAAGTAGAGCCATTGATTTGTTCTCTTATTACTATTTTCAAAGGATACAGGCGATTTCTAAATGTAGGAACCGTGTTAATCTATCACCAGAACTAGTAAACACCCTTGACAACCCGTGTAACTTCAACTAGAGCCTTTGGGAAAATAGTCGTGATACAGCTTCGGAATATTTAAAAACAGTCCTCACTCCCTGGGTCTCGATACAGTGGTTGCTCTTCGAAGCCTCATCTCCTCCCCGGCGCTCCGACCCTAGAGTGTCGCAGCGCCGTGCTTCAGCCGACTCGGTACCATCGTGTTGCCGCCGCTTGCTTTATAATTAGGTTTCGTTGACGACTAATTCAGAGTAGTTTAGAGGAATTTATCGTTGTTGTTGTTGTTGTTATTGTTATTATTGTTTCCTCTTCCTACTCCTCATCCTTATTCTTCTTTCCCTTGATCTTTTCTTTATCATTCTTTTCCTCGTCATCGTCTTTCTCCTGTTTTCCTTCCTCTTTCTAATCCTCACATTCTTTCTATCATTCTCTTATTCCTTCTTCTTCTCTTCCTCCTCTTCCTCTTCTTCTCCTTGATCTCCTCCTCTTCTTTCTCCCTCTCCCATTTCTTTTATTTTCCTGTAGCCTAGACCGTAAGCCAACATAATATTCCTTCTTCCTCCTCCTCTTCCTTAACTAGTTTCTTCTCCATGTCTATCTCTTTCCTTCCTACTTCTAATTCTCTCCAATTCCTCCTTCACCTCTTCTGCATCCTTCACCCTTCTTGTCCTTCTACTTCTTCCCATCCTTTCATTTACTTTTCTTCTTCCTCCTCCCCCTCCTCCTCTTCCTCCTCCTCCTCTTCCCTCCTCCTCTTCCCATACATCGCTAATCCAGTCTTCCTCCATCCATCTTCCCTCACAAACATACTAATATAATTGATTGCCCTCTGTCAGTACTTGTCATGGCTTTCTTCTCCTTGTGTTTACTCTGCGGATGCTCTCTCTCTCTCTCTCTCTCTCTCTCTCTCTCTCTCTCTCTCTCTCTCTCTGTGTGTGTGTGTGTGTGTGTGTGTGTGTGTGTGTGAGAGAGAGAGAGAGGGGAGAGAGAGAGAGAGAGGAGAGAGAGAGAGAGAAGAGAGAGAGAGAGAGAGAGAGAGAGAGAGAGAGGAGAGAGAGAGATTAAACAGCCTATTAACACATGCTTCTCGTATTATTGAAGAATATTTATATAATTAATGGTCCGTGTGTAATATTGTGAGGCATGAACGTGTGTGTGTGTGTGTGTGTGTGTGTGTGTGTGTGTGTGTGCGGGCATGGGAGTAATCTATCTCATTATCACCTGCATGTTATTGAATTACCTGCTTCTACCTGTTTTTTTTTTTTCGAATATTTTCCATTGATTACCTTTTTTTTTTTTTATATGTTTAAGTTTCCTTTTTCTTTCTTATTGTTTACTAATCTTTTCGGTACTTCCTTTTTTTCATGCATTTATTTTGATTACTTGCTTTCCAATTCATTTTTCTCATTGTTTTGTCTTTCCTTTCCTTCCAATCAATTGTAGATGTCAGTAGTTATTTTATTACAAGAATGATTTCCCCTGTGTGCTTTTTATTTATTTTTTTCCCTATATCTCTTTCCCCTGTCTAATTTTTATTTCCCTTATTTCTTTTCTTTTGTTCTTTTTCATTCCTCCCTCTCCTTTCTTCTACATCTCTTTTTTTTTCATTTTCATCATTTTTCTTTCTCATATCTTCTTTATTTCCTCCTACTTTAGCATATTTTTTTTCTAGGTTTGTTTACGCATCTCTTGTTTTACTTATTTTTCCTTATTTTGTCCTATAAGTTGTCTTATGGCCTTTATTGTTGGGTCAGA
>NC_087157.1:10107500-10115000 GCF_035594125.1 Scylla paramamosain | reverse complement strand
AGGGAGGGAGGAGGGAGGGAGGAAGGAAGGAAGGAAGGAAGGAAGGAAGGAAGGAAGGAAGAAGAAGAAGAAGAAGAAGAAGAAGAAGAAGAAGAAGAAGAAGAAGAAGAAGGAGGAGAAGAAGATAAAAGAAGAAAAGTAAGATGAAAAGAAAAAAAAAAGGAAGAAAAGGACTAGAACGAGAAGGAAGACAAGGACGAAAACGAAAACGAAAACAAGGAGGAGAGACAGAAAAAATAAATAAATAAACTCAAAAACTCTAACAATTTAATATACACATAAATTTCATTCAACACATTCATCCAAACACCAAAACACACACTGGACAGGACAGGACTGACTTTAAACACTTGAAGGGAACACGAGGCGAAGCAAAGAACAAAACAAGAAGAGAAGGAAAAAAAAAAAAAAAACTGACAGGAAAGGCAAAGAGAGAGAGAGATGAAGAGAATGTTAGGGAGGGACAGAAAGGTGGGAAAACAAAGCGAAAACAAAGAATTATCTTGGGAAGGTTCTCTAACGTCAACCAGGTGTTCTGAGATAACGCAGAGAGATGGGGAGGGGAAGGGAGATGAGGAAGAAGTAAGTAGGGAGAGAAGGTATAAAGAGGGAGAAAGGAGCAATGAATGGGGTCAGGGGGGACAATGAGAGGGAGGAAAGAGAAAGGAAGAAGAGAAGGAGGGATTGGAGTATGAGGAAGATGGGGGAAGAAGGAGAGGATGAATGAGAGCATGAATGAGAGAGATAGGGAGGAAAAAGGAAGGGGGTAGGAGGAGTTAAGAGGGCATGAATGAGTGGATAAGAGAGAGAGGAATGGATGAATATGACAGGAGCGGGAGATGAGTGTAAAGGAAGAAATGAGGGAAAGGAGGAAGAAATGGAGAAGAGAGAGAAATGACAGATCAATAGGTAGTAAGAAATGGAAAAAAAATAAAAAGAGGAGTAAAATAAAAAAACAAGAAAAAGACGAGAAAAAAAGAAAGAAAGGAAGAGGGATGAGAAACTGGGAAAAGATAAAATGAAGAAGAAAGATGAGAGATGAGAAACTGGAAAAAGATTATAAAAGAGAAAAACAAGAAAACGATAGAGAGAGAGAGAGAGAGAGAGAGAGAGAGAGAGAGAGAGAGAGAGAGAGAGAGATAAATGAGAAAAAGAAAACGAGACAGTAGTGAGATGCAGCAGAATTACTCCCACACACACACACACACACACACACACACACACACAACTTGACGAAGGAACAACTGGAGGTGCTTTTCTGCTGCTAACGTTTGGATATTGCACCAAGCATCTCTTCCTCCTCCTCTCCTCCTCCTCCTCCTCCTCCTCCTCCTCCTCCTCCTCCTCCTCCTCCTCGTGGATACTGGCGTGCCTCGATAACGGATTGCGGAGATATTCTTGGTTTACTTCCACTTGCTGGTTATCGCCATAATATGTTGCATTCGAGTGGGTTACGATTATTGGAATAAACCTGTCTTGTTATCTTATCTCGGCCACCTCTCCTTGTTACCTCAGTGTCGGCGGCCCACCCTCGTCCTTACTGTAACCCTTCCCGCCATGATTCATCCTTCCCCACCCCTTCCCCGCTGCCGCTACCACTGCTACTAACTGACCTTACTAACCTTGCTGCTTGAGTTTGTCCTGTCTTACTTCACCCTTCCTCATCACCACCACTATTACTACTACTACTACTACTACTACTACTAACTCACTTTACTACCTTTGATGTTTTTCTTACCATTTCCATCCCTTCTCCATCGTCACTACTACTACTACTACTACAACTACAGTACTAACTGACCTTACTAATCTTGATATTTTAGTTCATTCTTCCCCACGCTTTCCCTACCGCTATAACTACTACTAAATTACCTTACTAACCGTGTTGTTTTGTTGATATGGTGCTAATGAGTCAGTTGTTCATTGTTATTCACTGCAAGGTTGCGCTACGTGACTTGCTGCGGTGCCATTATCAGTTACTCAGTCATTCATTCATTTTACACTGTCACTAACTGGTCCTCCTGATTGGGTACACTTCCCCACAACTCCTTATACATCAGTAAGTCATTTCTACCCTACGCTCGCAAGCACACACACACACACACACACACACAGCCCACAGTTAATATGTCTAACTACGCCGCTGGTACACCTCCTCTCTTGTTTTGTTTCATTCCTGTGCACTATTACTTGCCTGCGCTATTCACGATCAACCTTGCCCTTCCCGTCCAGCGCTTCATTCATCCCTTCCCTGCCCCTCAGCCACCCTTCGTCACCCCTTCCCTGCACCTGCAACATTCCATAGGGTTTTGTTTTACTTGTGCACTGTCCGTGTTCTCTTCAGTCTAGTATTTTCTCAAACAACTTTTTTTTTTCTATCTCTATCAGGTGTTTTAATTTGTATGGCAGTATTCTTCTTTGATATGCAACATTTCGTTATGATGTGCGAGTATCTTCTGTGATATAATTTTTATTACTATTTTGACTTCCATGACGATTTCAAGACACATCTCCTCGTAATCTTTATATATATTCCTTTGGGTTCTTTAGGGAGTGGCACTTCAATGGGGCTGCTTTTTTTTTTTTTTTAGGGAGTGGCACTTCAATTTTTTATCTTTTTATTTATTTTTTTTTGGGGGGGAGGAGTGGCACTTCAATAAGACTTTTTTTTAGGGAGTGACACTTCAATGGGACTTTTTTTTAGGGATTGGCACTTCAATGTTTTTTTCTTTTTTTTTTGAGGGAGTGGCACTTTAATGGGGCATTTTCATTTAAGAAGTGGCACTTTAATGGGGCTTTTTTATCTTTTGTGTTGGCCTTGGCTAAATTCCCTCTAACATAAATAATACAACAACTCGTGCAGGATTACCGAGACCTGGGTGCCGTGGCTTGGACGTGGATGACAACAGGTGCGCTCATTACTATCACCTGTGTGTGGATGGCAGGTAACTTGTGTCCACCACCTCCCTGCCTCAACGCCCACGCCCCGCTCTCCTCCTCCCACGCCCTGTTACGGCATGTACTCCAGCCGGCTTCCCCTACCTCCGACTTACATTATTTTACTCCTAATCCCACGGCCTACACTCCCCTCACGATGTCCCCGCTTCCCCTCCCTCTCTCCCTCCTTACCTGCCTCACACACCACCCACGCACACTTAGTCCCCTCCCCTGCCTCACACACCTTCTACGTATACTCAGTCCTTCTCATGTCTCATACCTCACTATGCTTTTTCATACACACCCTAGCCATCACACACAAACGCACACACATATAGGCTACACCCCCCATCGCAGAATATGCAGGACTACACCTTCTCATGCTAATCTACATAACGATACACACTCTAAATTCATATAAGAAAATACGTTCTTGCAATTTACTGGAGTTTCTTAGTCGTGTTATAAAATTATACCTATTGTTCTCATTTTTAATAGCTAGCATTCTTTCTCATTACCACCACACACTCCTTCACTCCCTCCTCACCACCACACACCCTCTCTCCCTCCCTCCCTCACTCACTCCTTTCCCTTCCTCCCTAAATCACTGCCACACAAACTCCTGCCTTACAACAAAGCAGCCCTGCCCCACTCTCACATCTCCCTACTAAGAGTCTGTCCTCCCTCCCTCACTCCCTCCCTCCTTCCCTTCCTTCCTTCCCTCCGACCTTCCCTCTGTCCCTTCTTCCGTCCTGCCATCCCTTCCTCCCTCCCTCCCTCCCGTTCCTTCCTCCCACAACCCCCCAAAGGACAGGTAGCATCAGGTGTGTCTACTGTGCTATACCTGAACACCACCCTTCTCCCCCCTTCTTCTCCCTTCCGTACCCCCTCTTCGCCCTTCTGTATCCCCCTCTTCCTCTTTCCTCCCCACCTCCCCCTTCTCTGTTTTGATTCCAGGGGACACGAGGAGGGGAAGGGCAAGAAATAAGGTCCTTTACTTTTTCCCTTTTTTTCTCTCTCCCTGTCAGTTCGAATCCCGTGTGCTTTTGTATTTTATTTTCGCTTCACGTGTGTGCTACTGTTTGTTTACCTCTTTATACCTGCTGCTACTCTTACCTGTATCTACCTGTGTTGATTTTTTTTTTTGTTATATCAGTTTCTCTCTCTCTCTCTCTCTCTCTCTCTCTCTCTCTCTCTCTCTCTCTCTCTCTCTCTCTCTCTCTACACGCAACCCTTACGTTGTTACTAATGAAATTCTGTTACTTTTGGGTACATTAGTTTAGGTTAGGTCAATTTATATTATGTTAGTTTAGATTAGAAAACCTAACGTGACTTTACGTAAGCTTTCATAACTCACCGGAACAATAACTAGGGTTAGGTAAGGTTAGTTTCGACTATTTTCAAAGACCGCGGAGGTGATTAGTCGGGATGTCACAATACAGTTATCTCAGAGGACGCAGAATCCTTGTTGAACTGTCGCTGAAAACACATAAGCACTGGAAACCTTAGATATTCTTTGAACCTGTTAAAAGTCACCGATATAAGACTGTGAAAGGTTTGGAAGTGCGGTAATCATAGCTAACCTGGCGTTAAAAAAAAAAAAAAAAACGCTCGTAACCCTAAATGAGCTCCCTTAGAAGTTAGATCCCGTTACAAGTCATCGATACAAGAAGGCGAAAGGTTTGTGAGTGCGGTGAGGTTCCTGGTGTTGATATAGAAATATGTTAATCTGTCAATAAAGCCATAAAAAACACCCTTAGAAACTCTTATAACTTTAACTAGATCCTTTGGAATGTGGTAGAGGTATTAAAAAACGCTTGACCACATTACGACTATTTTCAAAGGCCACAGAGATGACTCCTCGAGTTCCCAAGACTGTTTCCGCTATTAATAATACAAAAATCATGTCAATCTGTCACTAGAAACATAAACACACCCTTAGAAACCAGTATAACTTCAACTATAGAGAGCCTTTGGAATGTAGTGAAGGTATAGCTCGGATGTGTTTCAGAATAAGGTACAGAATGACACCTCCCCTCCCCGCCGCTGTACCCACGATGCTGCCAGTGACCGAGGGAAGCTGCACTTGCCTCCCAGTGCTCGATGGCACGCCGGTCTCGGAACCACAGGGGCGTGTTACTCTCTCCTCTAATCTCATAATATCGGCGCGAACATTTATCCCTCACGTCGCTTTCCTTAGTGTGGTGGTGGTGGTGGTGGTGGTGTGTTAGTGTTATTAGTGCTGAGACAGACAGACAGACAGAGAGAGAGAGAGAGAGAGAGAGAGAGAGAGAGAGAGAGAGAGAGAGAGAGAGAGAGAGAGAGAGAGAGAGAGAGAGAGAGAGAGAGAGAGAGAGGACACAGACAAATAGACAGAAACACAGAAAACAGACAGGCAAAGACAGACACATGAAACAGGCATATTGACAGGCAAACAAACAGACAGACAGACAGAAAGACAGCTCAGATGAACGTAAAAGGAACGTTAAAGTTTAAAAATGAACGAAATATACGAAAGAAAAAAGAGAGAAAACATGGAGGATGGAAAAAATAATAAAATAAAAAATAAAAACATGAGAGAGAGAGAGAGAGAGAGAGAGAGAGAGAGAGAGAGAGAGAGAGAGAGAGAATGTATTAAGTTGACAAATACAAGCGTCAGGTGTAATGTGTAATTAACCAATACAGTGATACATACACCTGATAGATAAATAAATAGATAAATAAATAAATAAATAAATAAATAAATAAGTAAATAAACAAATGAATAAATAAATAAATAAATAGATAAATAAATAAATACGCAAATATTACCACAACCATCAAATTATTCCTTCACTTTTGCATCTCCTCTTCATTACCTCCTTACTGCTCTTCCTCTTCCTCTTCCTCGTCTACTTTTTCTACACCCTTTTCTCTTCCTTATCCTCCTCCCCCTTTTTCTCCTTCTTAAACTAATGTACTCCCTTCGACATCAATTAAATAGGAGAGAGAAAGGGTCCTATTTCGCGTCCTCCTCCTCCTCCTCCTCCTCCTCCTCCTCCTCTTCCTCCTTCTCTATCGGTCGGTGCTTTATGCCTGACTGACTCACATGCCACCGCCCCTCGCCCCGCCTATGATAGACAGTCCTCCTTGGTGTGTGTGTGTGTGTGTGTGTGTGTGTGTGTGTGTGTGTGTGTGTGTGTGTTATAGATGGCCACAAAGCAAGCTGCATCATGTTACTCAAAGGTCAGAATGATGCTTAGTGCTGTGGTAGTTGGTGACAGCTGATTCACTGCGGCAGGTGGCCAGTGCTGTGTGGTGCTTGGCTGGGTTAGGTTAGGTTTGGTTTGTGATGGGTTGGGTTGGGTTGGTTTGGTTTGGGTTAGGTTAGTTTAAGTGTGGTTTGGTTTAATTAGGTTTGGTTATGTTAGGTTAGAGGGTTGAGGCTGTGGCTGCGTGCTTAAATAGCGAAATAGCAAGTCAAGCATGAAATTGCATTGATGCTACCGGCGCCACACACACACACACACACACACGAATAACGGTAACGATAATGACGATGATAATAATAATAATAATATTAATAATAATAATAATAATAATAATAATAATAATAATAATAATAATAGTAATAACAATAATAATAATATAACAGCGATAAATAGTTAAATAAATAAACAAAGAAACAAAGAAACATACAAAAAATAAATGAATAAGTAAACAAACAGATGATGGAGCAAAACATAACAGTAAAAGAAGCATAATATAAACGAGCATATGCAGAAAAAAAAAGATACATATATACACAAACAAAGAAGTAAAGTGATAAACAAAAACACCACCATTCACTCCTAATTGCTTGACGAACGAGCTGGGTCAGAGATCAGTTCATGATTTCTTCACGTGAGGGAATCAAGATACAAATATAAAAGGAGTAAATACCAAGAAACCTCATAAACTAAAATGACCATCTGCTTTTTTTTTCTTTCTTTTTTTTCATTCCCTTGCTGTAGTTTTTTTTCGGTGGGGGTGGGAGTGGTATTATGAAAAGGCTTTATTTATTTACTTATTTATTAATTTATTCATTTATTTATTTACTCGTTCTCCGTTCCCTTGATGAATGTGGTTACAGTTATAAAGAACGTATATCTGAAAGGATATATTAATACCGCAAGACTTTCACACTTCTATGTATTTTGATGAGGTTACCCAGAAAGCTTTGTCTTAATAATGGGTTTTATGATCCATATGCCATTAATATCTTTTCCTTGTACTGACAAACATAATAAAGTGTTTGAGGTGTTTGCGCCAATAAATTTCCTGTAAAGCAATTGCCATACGAAATAATTACAATGACTATAATATGAACACAACGCGCGGTATATCGAGGTACTATGTATTAACCTGTAACAATACATGAATATAACAGGATTTTTATATTCATATTTTTAGTTACTTTATTTCTTTTCTATAAGGGTGAATTATATGAATGTAAAGATGAATTAAGTTGTATGTAATGTTATTAATGTATGTATGCATATATGTATAAATATCATGAGAATACATAGTTGCAGCAAAAAAAAA
>NC_087157.1:10095000-10102500 GCF_035594125.1 Scylla paramamosain | reverse complement strand
CATTTCCCTTATGGATAACCTAATTTCAGCCGACCCCTTCCACTGAGACCCTTCTAAATAACCACACCTTCCTTTACACATTCACTCCACACAGCCTCAGAATCTTCGTCCCCTGAATACGCCCCGCATTTCTACGTAGTAATTAGATCCCTTATACACACATGATCTTTATAAAACTCCGTTATGCTGTTTAGATATTTTCATTAGAAACAGTTTGATATTTCTGTCACCTAACCTAACCTAAACTTCTCGATAATAAACGTAAAATATATGAAAAATTATATAAACACCTGTATATGTTCTATAGTCAATTATATAAACCCTTACATTTATGATGCATCCCTCGCCTTCTGACTATTATCGTTATTTATGTATATGCTACGCCTTCTGTTAACCGTGTCTTCAGCGACTCCCGGACATTCCCGCCTAAACACGTCTTTTTCCGTATATCATCACCTTATTGTAATTGTAATATAACTGTAACTGTAAATAGTTGATAGACAGATGCGGTAAAGGAATTTATGGAGAAGAATAGTGCATGTAGAAATGAGGAGTAGGGGAGAGATAAGTGACGGGCGGTCCAGTGTCACCTCCCATGTAAATGAGTACTTTGCATCATGTATTCCATTTCTGTAAACGTATCATAATTTATTCCCCGATCATGTTTATCTACAACTATCTCGGCAATCTTGTTTGAACACCCTTACACCTTTCTCCATTGATCCATGTCCCTCTGAAATTTGTCACCTCTGATATGAATAATTTGAAGTACAGTATGCATATCCATCTCTCTAATTAAGCTTTATTCCTCCGCTTACCTGTTTCCTAACGTCTTAATTAACATCCCAGTATCCAAAACCTAACTTCCCTGGACATTACCTCCTCTTGATTGTACTATCTATCTAACATGTTTATTATTCACAAATCCCTTTCTTCCTTAATCAGTTCCAAGACACCTTAACACGCGAGGATCTTTCCCTGTAGCCTTGTAACACCGTCGCCAGCACCACTTCACGACAAAGCCTTAGAAAAGCGTGCTACTCCCGGCCATCACTTTCCCTTTCGACAGGTAAATGAACACCTCAGTAAATTGGCGTGGATCACCGCTACTGTCCTCACCTGGTCACCTCACCTGGTCGCCGCACAACCATAAAACTATTGAGGTACTTGCAATTGATCACTTATTCAATCAATCAATCAGAAAATTACTACCACCAGACTCATGCCCCGCTCACTCAGCTGCCCTCCGCCGCCACCTCCCTCCCCCGGCCAACTCCCTTCACCTCCGCCCGGCGCCAGCTCCTCCTAGCCCTCGCACCACACGCGGGGTGTTCGTGTCCCGGCGGTTTCCTATTAGCGGTGATTCCTTCGCGCCCACGTGAGTCTGGGGTCCGCGGAGCACAGATGGTATCGGCCTGCACGTGTGGGGAGCAGCCAGGGGACGCCAGGCTCCTACACGCGGCACCACCTCTCGCTCCGAGGAGACGGTGAGCGACTACTGCGTGATTATATTACTTATTATTCACCTTGTCTGTTGTTCGTTGATCAATTTTCCACTCTTTACACACTGGCAGCACTTAAAAGATTCAGTATTCATTGTCGCATCTCAAGAACCACCACTGGGGTCGTCACAACTACCGCGGGTGTCAGTTTGGTTTACACGAAGGTTGTCAAGTCTGCATGAGAATTGCCTTGGAATGATCCCCTCCTCACTACTCCCCCGGCAGCGCTGCACCACCGCCACACCTGCCCCTACCTGCCACTCCAGCACCAACAGGTGTCACTTACACCACTATCAGCTCGGTCACCACTAACACGAATGTTTAGCCCTCACCTGGTGGTCGGAGGAGCCTGGGCGAGACTTGGTGTTGGCAGCCATCCACGCTTCAGCAAACGTTTCCATGGCGCTCTGAAAGTCCATCGCTGAGGCCAGATCAGGTCAGGTCAGTGGTCACGGCGGGGCGGTCAGCTCCCCTCCACCTCCCTCCCTGCACGAGGGCGGCCGCTAGCAGTGTTGCTTCAAAGCTCTCAACTTAGGTGGTTTCAGCGACGGCTGGCGGAGGCGGCAGCGAGGGGGTGACTACTCGAGGCGGCACCGGGACAGCCAGAGTGCCACGCCGGGAGAGCCAGACATGGTCACCGGGGGCGGCGGGAAGATACTGAGGCGGCACCAAGGTTGGGGTCCGCCACCGATTAAAGTCACTGCCACGTGCTAAGCCGTAAGCCCCGTTACGACCACCGCTCAGCCAGGTCGTCGCGGAAGGCGTCCTCAGCACGACACTACTCTCGGCCTCGCAGCACCACCGTCGATACGTCGCTCCAGTCGTGCCATCCACGACTAGCTAATTTCCCACCGAAAACATACTTTATAAACAGCGAGTTTAGATAAGCCTCCATAATCCTAGATTAGGGCCATGCCGCGCAGACGCAGTAACGACCCACCAGTTTAGCTCTCACTTCTGTCTTCTTTTTGATGATGATAGGAACGTTATGAGCGGTGGCTAACTCGTGTGATATCTGCCCATGTCACTGAGACTGCGCACCACCACCTCCAGCCCAACACGACAACAGAAGGAGGCGCCAACTGAGATAATATCGTCGGGGGGCGGAGGCTCGGGGCGCTGAGGGGTTGCGCGCGCACCAGCCTCTCAGTTGCCGTCCAGCCCCCGTGTAGGAAACACCTCAAGCGCTCCATGTCCAACCCGCCACGCCATGTGTGAGAGTGAGTGTGACTGAATGAGTGCCTGTAACGGCTCCTCACTTCACCCTTCCTTCCTTCCACCCCTGCAGCGCCACCACACGCTTCCCCAAAGCTGCCAAGCACGGTGGGAATTGAGCAACTCACTGGGGAGCGCACACTACACAGCTGGGGGAGACGGAGAAGTAGGAGGAGGGTGGGAGCGCTGGGTGGGATGGGGTGGGGGAGGAAAGGAGAATGCCCTTCTTGCAATAATTCAGGAGATTCGTCTTAGCAGCACATCATGGGAGACCAGAGGTTTACGGCGCCTTTTTACGATCCGCCTGCGACTAGTCACGTTGGAGCGATCGTGCGTCTATGATAATCCACCGGCTTTACCGCTTACGTGGAGATTTGCCCTAATCCGATTGGGAACGTAATTGCTGCTGCCGAAATTTCTTTAAGCCAGCCGTAACAAAAAAGGGAGGAGGAGGAGGGTTTTTACCGCTACGGGGAGGGGAAGAGAGCAGGAGAAAGGGAAGATGGGATAAGGGGAAGAGGGGTTAAGGAAAGGGTGGGAAGGGAAATGGTTCGGAGAGTGAAGGGAGGGTGAGAGCAAGAGGGAGGGAGGGGAGGGAGAGAGGGTGTTGGATACGAGGGAGGAAACAGAACACGGATGGGAGAGTTGAGTTACTTTTAGAGAACAGGATGAGCAGAATAGAATAAATAACAGCTGACGGACACAGAGGGAGGGAGGGAAAGAGACGGAGACAAGACATGTATGCAAGAAAGAACTTTTAGTAGATGAAATACTTAAGAGAAAGAGAAGGAAAAGAGAGAGAGGGAACACACACACACACACACACTACGTAATAAAGATCGTATTATCCATTGCTTATTACTTTAAAACCTCAATTAAGAGAACTATTTGCAAGGCCGGTGGCAAAACACTGAGAGAGAGAGAGAGAGAGAGAGAGAGAGAGAGAGAGAGAGAGAGAGAGTAGTTTTCTTTCATTAACCCATAATCCTGAGTTAGGGAAAATGTTCTCATTAAACAGAATGATGGATTAGTTCCACTCTTCCCAACCCCGATACTACGAAGGCTCACTCCCCTGTCACGCTAACCTCGATAACACGACACGACACTCCTACCCATCCACGCTCTCACTCCCGTCACGCTAACCCCGATAACACGACACCCCACCCTCCCGTGTCACACTAGCCCCAATAATACGACATCCCCACCCTGCCATGTCACGCTAACCTCGATAACACGACATCCCACCCTCCCATGTCACTCTAATCCCAATAACATGACACTCCCACCCTCTCATGTCACGGTAACTTCGATAACACGATAACTTCACCCTGCCATGTCACGCTAACCCCGATAACACAACACTCCCACCCTGCCATGCTCTCACCCCCCCTGTCACACTAACCCCGATAACATAACACTCGCACCCTGCCACGCTCAGCCCAGCACAATTCTTCTACTCTGTCACGCTGAATCATCCCTGTCCGTCACGCTAACGTCGACATCATGCTTTGTTAGTGTGATGGTGGTAGTCTTTAAGCTCGGTTAGTGTGACGTAGGAATAACGTTTCTACCATTTGTCTGTCCCTTTAGAAGCACACCATCGTCACACTACTTCAGCTTATGCACAATGCCGTCACACTAACCTCGCTAAAAGAACACCGTCACCCTAATTCACCTTTAACTAAACTACCACACACTAATTCATCTTTACATCGGCACACTTACTCCGCTAAACGCAAACCACTATTACACTAATCCTGTTTAAACATCACCGTCACACTAACCCCGCTAAAACAACACCGTCACACTAACCCCGCTAAAACAACACCGTCACACTAACCCCGCTAAAACAACACCGTCACACTAACCCTGTTAAAACAATACCGTCACACTAACCCCGCTAAAACACCACCGTCACACTAACCCCGCTAAAACAACACCGTCACACTAACCCCGCTAAAACAACACCGTCACACTAACCCCGCTAAAACAGCACCGTCACACTAACCCCGCTAAAACAACACCGTCACACTAACTCCGCTAAAACAATACCGTCACACTAATCCCGCCAAAAGAGCATCGTCACACTAATTTTAAACCACCCACTGTCACACTATGCCCAGGTAAAATCACACCACTGCCAGCTGTCAATCCCGTTACAGCGTCACACTCGTCACACTAACGCTACATCAACACCATTCGCCAATCCCGTGCTGCAGTATCACCGTATCACCACCACCAATAATGCAAATAACGGCAAGAATGAGTATTAGTCTACGCATGAGCACAACTCTATTCACCTTACCTATTCAGAACGACACCTGCATTCACACTAAGTAACACTCTCTGACTTCACTCTTAGAACTGTCGGTAGTAATAGCAGTTACCATCGTCACACTACCCTTTTGCAACACCATCAGCACTACCACTAACACTGTAATAATACTATGATCACTACCACCGTCACACTAACCCAAAAACACTACCACTACCACCACTAACTCACTGTAACATCATCATCACCAGTTCCAACGTCACACCACCACTGTACGAGTAACACTAACCACCGTCACTTTTGCTACTCCCACAGTCACATGAATCCACTATTAACACAACACCAGTACCAGCATCATACTAGTTCACTATAATACCACCAACACCATATTTAAAGTCACACCCACCGACTGTAATGCCACCATCACCACTACCACTGTCATACCAATCTATTACAGCAACGCCATCACCAGTGTTCTCATTACCATCGTCATACTCACTCACTATAAACATCACTGTCACCACAACCACTACTACCACCGTCACACTATCAGATTGTAACTTCGATGGGAGAGGTGACGCTCTCTCTCTCTCTCTCTCTCTCTCTCTCTCTCTCTCTCTCTCTCTCTCTCTCTCTCTCTCTCTCTCTCTCTCTCTCTCTCTCTCAACACTTCCTGCGCCACATAAACTGAGTGTAGCAGCGGCATAACTCTATAACAACAACAACAATTACTACTACTACTACTACTACTACAATTACTATCACTAAGAGAACACCCAATAACGTGACTTTCCATAACATCAATAATAAAAATACGCTTGAAATCACAAGAAAATATGCTACACAGGAGGCCACCAGTAAAAACAATGTCAGAAAATTCACCACAGTCATCACTAGGCACATTCTAACTTCCAGTGGCGCCAAGTCTTCAATCAATCAATCAGTCAATCAGGCATCACCACAACAAGGCACACTGTACTCTCGCATACTCTAAACACACTACATCACACTCCCACACTTGACTGCCCTTCGTGGTATACAGACTCAATCAATCAGTGAGTCAGTCAGTCAATCAATCGCCACTACAAGACACACTGTACCCTCGTATACTCTAAACACACTACGTCACACTCCCATACTTAACTGGCCTTCGTGGTATAGAGAGGCAAGCTGTTACAGATACATTTGCTTCCTCTAAGACTCAGATAGTACTCCTTCGTTAGAGAAACATCAAGGTACCACTGGTTGATGATAAGTGCTCCTGTATTACGAATTTCAATCTATCCTTCCTTCGACTGATTCACTTTCCTCCGTCATTTATCCGTGTCGGGTTATTCTCTTCCTATTTTAGCTGTACACTATTTTTTTTCTTTTTTTTTTTAACAGTTTCTGTTGATGTTTATCTACCACATTTCTTTTTTTTTCCTCCAAGTTAAAAGAATGTCAATGTACTGGTATGTTTGTATCCTCTTTCTTTTTTTTTTCTTTTTTTCTTTCTTTTGTCTCACTTCGATCTTTCTTTTCTTTATGTAAGCGCCTTCTTTCCCTTCATCTTTCAACGAGTGTATCGATGTTTGTTGGCATTTTTTTCCTTTTTAACTTTCTTAGCTTCTTCCTTCCTGTTTGTCTTTATGCGCGCGTCATCTTTCACCAACCACATCAATTCATAAGTTTATGAATATCTTTGAAGCCCGGAGCTATATGACCCCGTTGCTGTGGTGCTTAAGTCTATCAATCAATCTATCGATCATAACATAACTAGTAGGAGAAGGACGGAATGGACTCAACAAATATCAATAAGTAAGGAGAAAGATATACTGTGCTCTAACCAACGTGTATTTGCGTCGCAGTATTTACTAGCAACCATCAACCCCGTCTCTACACACCATGCAGGCTCTAACAAAGTCCATCAAAGCATACACATGGAAATACTCGTACATACATTGGTTCTAACTGTGCTTAATAACACTTGACTGTGCTACCAGGATTACGATTAAACCCTGTAAAATGACTAACACACACACACACACACACACACACACACACTCTCTCTCTCTCTCTCTCTCTCTCTCTCTCTCTCTCTCTCTCTCTCTCTCTCTCTCTCTCTCTCTCTCTCTCTCTCTCTCTCTCTAAATCCGCTGGCACACCAAGTCACAGTCACGCATATCCTAAGACTGACACACACACACACACACACACTTCCCCTTCTCCCCCCCTCTCTCTCTCTCTCTCCTCTCTCTCTCTCTCTCTCTCTCTCTCTCTCTCTCTCTCTCTCTCTCTCTCTCTCTCCCCCTAACAATATATTAGCCAGTCTGACGCGATCCAACCCTCTTAAGTACGCATACATTGTTCTAGGAATCCAAGCAGCGAGACACTTATTATGTGGCCACTTGTCAACCTAACCAAGCCACACACACAGGAGTCTTGCCGCCCCAACCACAGAACTTAGCAACTGCAAGCTATAAAATTGTAGTAGATAGGGTGGTGGTGGTGGTGGTGGTGATCGTG
>NC_087157.1:10070000-10090000 GCF_035594125.1 Scylla paramamosain | reverse complement strand
ACTGTACCCTCGGCTCACCACTCAGATCACGGAGGGACCGGCGAGCTGAATAGGACCAAAGGTTTATATCATGAGCTGAAATGAGTCTGGATAATGTTAAAGGCAAAGTGAACACGATTCCTTTTGTAGATGTAACTGTTGATCGCTGAGAATCAAGAGGATTTGCCCGACACAAGATAAAAATACATACGAGTTTCATTATATTTTGCAGGAGGCGAGATTTTGTATGGTAAACGACAACAAAGCGGTGATGTAATCGACTTTGCAGATTGGCAATACAAACACAGAGCGAAGAGACAGCGGCGGTGATTATGATGAAACTATAAGGTAACGCCAGTCAAGCAGGCAATAAGTTTAAGCGCCTTAGTTCAATTCTCAACAAACATGGAAGGGAAATAAATGCACAGACAGAGGCAAAATGTTATGCTTTCCTCCTAGAGAGAACCTCATGGTTGTTCAAATGGACTAGAAAATAAAAAGAAAAACATACATACATACGTTCATATATCAATGCAAGAAAGCAATGCACCAAAATACAATATTACAACAGCATTGTTTACAATACAGTTTTTACCTGCAAAAACAATAAAAATGAAAGGGTTTTCTTTAAAGGTAAGAGCACAAATACTCAGTTGTAGTTGTAAAGTGTGCTCAGGGGCATGTGTACAATTATATATAAATACCACTACTACCACTACTACTACTACCACTACTATTACTATTACTACTGCTACTGCTACTAAAACTATTGCCTCAAAACTGACCACCTTGGGAAAACAGCTACGTGTACTTGTCTCTTCTTTCTCCCTCCACGTGGAGTTTAAAGACATAATAAAGAATTGTTAACCCTCTCGCTCCTCCGCGCCTCATCCTCCTTCTCCCACGTAATAATCCTTGTTATCTGCTTTCTGCCTCCATTCTTCATTGGATGTCAAGCGCCTTGAATTCAGCGTATAGCCTTTTCTTTCTCCTCTCTTGTAGGTCATCACGTTACTCCCCTCACTAGCCGGACTTAAATAAATTAACCCTATTACTGTTATGATCGCTTTTTACCAACATTGAGATCTCTGTAATAAGTTGTTTGGATGGAAATAAAGAAAAAAATAACAATATGAGGTTAATTTCGTCTTTGCTAAGATATAGAAGTACGTTTTTAAGATACTGTAGTATGAGAAATGTTTTTTTTTTTTAAGATACTGCAGTATGAATTTTTTTTTTTTTTTTTTTTAAGAAGTAGATGATAATGGGAATAATTGACAAACGGTGGAAGGGTTAAGCCAAACTCCTTATGACAAGATAGTAAAGTCAGTCTTCGGTCGTCCTGTCATGAGGGACAAGGTACAGTGCATGTGTAACTTTAAAAAAAATATAAGGGAAGCACCACGTGTCTTCACCATCACTACCGACCACAACACAACAGCAGGAGAGTTGATAACAAATACAAGGAAAACACCACGTCTCCTCTTCACCATCACTACCAACCACGACACGGGAACAGGAGAGGCGATAAGGAAGCCGGCATAGTAAGGAAACAAGGAAGGATGAGTACTATGCATGTTTTTTTTTCTATGTTTGTATTTGTACATTTCTGATACCATGCTGTACATTCAGCGTCTACCACCAATAAAACTACGAGAGTCACCAGTCTTTATTCAAGCCACAGGGAAGTAATATAAAGAATCTCCCTCGCTACCCAACGCTGCCAGACAGAGGAAGACAAGATCACGGCACCGAATCACACATGTACTGCGCTGTGTGTTGACGAGGCGGAAGGTAGGCAAGTGTCTGGTTCACCGCAGACGCGCAGGACGGCAAGGCCACTACAGTTTTATAATGAAGCCGCTGATGGATACCACATGCATCACTGCCATTATGTGAGTGTAAACAAGCATCCTCATCCTACACACACACACACACACACACATACTCTCTCTCTCTCTCTCTCTCTCTCTCTCTCTCTCTCTCTCTCTCTCTCTCTCTCTCTCTCTCTCTCTCTCTCTCGAATAAAGTACAAACAGCATCATACAAGTCAGCCCTCACAAGTCTGTTTGTGTTAAGTTACAGTACCTATATTCCAAAGTAAGACATACAGGGTAGTAAAGG
Organism: Scylla paramamosain; assembly: GCF_035594125.1. Lineage (NCBI taxonomy): Eukaryota > Metazoa > Arthropoda > Malacostraca > Decapoda > Portunidae > Scylla > Scylla paramamosain. Next base: position 10,087,897 of record NC_087157.1, on the reverse strand, counting down.
CGAAGGCTCCTCCCCACCCACACACACGTGCATCAGTCAGTGAGAACAAACAAAACAAAACAAATAAACAAAACAAGCGCCTGGATAAGTAAAAGGTGATAATGAAAAGTGAGAGCGGGTTATAACACACTCCCACTCCCATCACCACCAGTTCTCTCCCCCTCTCTCTCTCTCTCTCTATCTCTCTCTCTCTCTCTCAAGGGCAGCATCGTTCATTGGCCTCAGATTAACTTTTGAGAAATTCCACGGAACTTGATAATCTCGTTAAATATCCCACGCAGGGAAAGGTCCCCGATAATTTGATATAATCCTTAATAATCTGGCTTGGCGTCCTGTAGCTCGCCACCCTCACTCCTCCTGCGGCAGTACTGGTGTGTGTGTATGTGTGTGTGTGTGTGTGTGTGTGTGTGTGTGTGTGTGTGTGTGTGTGTGTGTGTGTGTGTGTGTGTGTGTGTGTGTGTGTGTGTGTGTGTGTGTATGTTTGTAGTGTGTGCAGCAGTGTTGAAAAATGTCCACAGCAAAAGTAAATATAGCAATGGAAGTGACAGTGGTGGTGGTGCTTGTGGTGGTGACGTTAACACGTGGTAATGAAATGATTGGTGACTGTAGAGTGGTGGTGATCGAGAAGAAAAGTAGTAGTAGTAGTAGTAGTAGTAGTAGTAGTAGTAGTAGTAGTAGTAGTAGTAGTAGTAGTAGTAGTAGTAGTAGTAGTAGTAGTAGTAGTAGTAGTAGTAGTAGTAGTAGTAGTAGTAGTAGTAATAGTAGTAGTAATAGTAGTAGTAGTAGTAGTAGTAGTAGTAGTAGTAGCAGTAGTAGTAGTAGTAGTAGTAGTAGTAGTAATAGTTGTTGTTGTTGTTGTCATTTAATGATTGCGCTAGTGATGATGGCAGTAGAGATATATACAGTATACCCTGGATAAATAACCACACACACACACACACACACACACACACACACACAATGAACAAAAACATGCCGGGTGGTGCAGTGTGGTGGCGGCGTCAACTCTTCAACACATCAACATCGCCAAACCAGCATCAAGCCAGCTCACACCTGCCACACGAAAGCAAGCAGAGCCACCACCACATCTGCACACACACCTGGACACACCTGGACATAAGGAAGCACTTCTTAATCAACCAGACGTTGTACTCTGGGTAAAAATATCTTGAAAATCTATAAGTTACAGTACACATAAAAGAAATTTCGACGCTATATTCTGGATTTAAAGTTCTTTTTTTTTTAAGGAAGGAAACTGACTGGAAATAATAATAAAAAAAAAGATAACAATAATAAAAATGGCACTAATAAACACTTCCTATAATACGGGAGTTTAAGTATAAAATCAAGTAGTTAAGTAGCTGTAGTGCTATAAGTAGGCGCCTCCCTCACTCAATGGTATTTTGCGTGTATTAGTGAGTAGGGCGCTCCTTGCTTGCTTGGTGCTTGAGGGGGAATTAAAAGGTGGAATATTAAAGACGCGCAGTGTTTCGCTACGCAGATAAAAAAAAAAAAAAAAAAGACACTATCACCACCACCACCACCACCACCACCGACCAGCGCGATGTGGCCTTCTGTTATTACGGAACTGTGTATATAAAGGGATGTGGATTTTTGAGGGAACCGTAAAATAGACTGGAAAAAGTAGAGTAGAAGGGAGATGATGTGAATACGAAAGAGGATACGTATTGATACCACACACACACACACACACACACACACACACACACACACACACACACACACACACACACACACACACACACACACACACACACACACACATCCCGGGTTGACGCATCTAAATTAAACCCGGCAATCAAGGGAATATGAGCCGGGATTATCGAGGCGGCCGCATCCCCGCCATAATCTACATCATGACCCATAAATCAGGGTTTGAAACTCGATTACCCACAAAAGAGGGACGATTAAAAGTTAATCCCGCTCGTCCTGGAAAAAAAAGAATATATATATAACGACACACACAGAGAGAGAGGGAGAGGGATGGGAGTGAGAGGAGGGAGTGAGAGGAGGGAGAGGCGCTAGGAGTCCTCGGAGCTTTTTTCCTAGGAGTACATTTTTATGCGGGATTAACTATGTAAATGTAGCGAGGAAGGGCACGAGGGGGAGCCGGCCAGTTAATTTGGGGCCGTCTTGTTCTTCCGGGGATGGGATTAAGGGATCGGGGCACAAATAATCATAATGGGAGGAAGACGAATCGGTCCCGCTTGTCTGGCCTCTGTGTCGCTCGGGTAAGTAAGGCGCGGCGAGGACAAAGACTGCGTGGAGGAGGCGAAGGGCAGGTTGTGGTGAAGTGTGTCTGTGTGTGTGTGTGTGTGTGTGTGTGTGTGTGTGTGCATGACTGTGTGTGTGTGGAGGGGGGGGTGAATTGAACTGAATTGAACTGAATTGAATTATGCTTACACTTTTACGTAAAAGTATGGAGCACAACCCCTCATACAATATAGGTAAACAATTATTTCGTAAATTATTAAAACATATTTACTTAGTCTATCTCTATCATACGTTGAGATATATTTATCTCTAGGTCCAGGAATTTTTTTTAATTTTCACAGATAAGCAATACATAGCCTGTAATCACCTGTTATTCAGGCATTACATTTGCTACAAACACGTTTTTCTCTTCTGATGTTATTATACCATCCCACAGTGATTGGGAACTTGTTATGAGAAGTATCGAAATACGATTATAATTATTAAGTTTAATAAAGTATTCCTCCAAACAATATGCTGTATGTGCTTATAAATTTTGTAACAACTACAAATAGCCTTTGACACTAAATTAGCATTCCATGATGCAATCCATTGATACTTGAGTCTTACTTCTATAGCTTCCTTAAACCAGATTGCATTTACACCAGTTTGTGATAACCTCACCTCTGACATGCCACAATTATTACAGATGTTAACACCATGCTAACCATGGTGAAGAGTAAACACCTCGTTGATCTAATTGCCATAGACAACAATACGTTATGTAATTAAGTTTACTGTTATTACCAGTTATTAATCTTACCCAAAAGTTTATCATTCTACACTTGATACTTCTTTTTAGTCACTACACCCCGAGTTCCCCATAAACTATATCATTACTTGTTTTCTTGCGTACAAATAACACGTGCTTTAGAAATGTTGTATGTAATAGTTCCATATCTTGAACATCATCACATCCCCATACTTCTGATGCATACTTGTACATCTGTGCAGACGACACCATACTGTGATGCATTTCCAGTTGGATATCCACTGGAAGGTGAAGCTTTCTGCTCGTGCCTACTACCACCGAGTACATGGCTCTCTTGGCTTGCTTTGCTAAATGCAGTTGACTTCGACGAAACCTACCATTACAGTTAAAAACAATCTCTAGGTACCTAACCTAACTAACCTAACCTAACCTAACCTAACGAAACCTACCATTACAATTGAAAACAATCCATCGGTACATTACTATACTCCTCGACAACTTCTATATCTTTGCCATTAAACTGAAAATTATAATTAGGATGACTTTTACCCATATTAAAAACTACAATCTTTGTCTCATTACAATTCACCGTCACCCTCCACTGATTACAGTAAGCGTATAAAGCTATTAACACTTGTCACATTTCCTTCTCATTATCACATAGAATCACTGTATCATCTGTATACATAAGGACAAATAATTTCATATCTCTTTAAAAGGTCGTCACTAAAATCAGCATACTTGCAATTTTAGTCGAGTAATGTTTCTTCAATATCGTTTATATGATAAGCGAATAGTATTAGAGATAAATCTTCCCCTTTGTCTCACACCAACGCTGTATGCAAAGGCTTCAGACAACTCTTTTTTTTGGTCTATTGCACATTTTAGAACAAATATTTGGTCTAAAGTTGAATATTCATGTCTGAACCCTGCCTAGCTTTCCATAATCATATCATAAGTGTTTGTACGTTCAATTAAAACAATGGTAAGTAGTTTCCCTATACAACTAAGGAGGGTTATACCCCTATAATTATTACAGTCATTTATGTCTCGCTTATCCTTATATAACGGTTTAATAACTCCAACCAGCCATTCACTCGGAGATTCAGCAGTGTCTAGAAATCTGTTGAACAATTTTACATACAATGGACACATAATATTCTTTGTATTTTTAATGTATGTATTGAATATCAGATCGTTTCCTGAGGTCTTATTATTTTTTCAGCTTACAAATACATTTGATAATTTATTGGCTAGTTATGGTGTTGTTAAGTATGAGTGAAATATCCTCGGAGTTCTCACTCGGGTAAGCAAGCCTCAAGTCGGCGTTATTTTCATTAGAGATTTTTTAAGTGTTCATAAAAATTTTCAAATGTAACTGGAATGTCATTGTTTCTCTTGTAATCTTTTATTACTTTCCAATACAGTGAAGGGTCTTTTGTTTTATTTTCTCTTAGCTGTTCTATTACATTGTTTTCTGCTCATTTTGAACTCTTCATCTCTCGTCTGTATTTTTACTTTTGATGATCAGAGTATTAAAATTTTCATTAGTTCTCCTTACATTATAATTACGTTTTTTTTTTCTTTATGGTACTCTTTCCTACTCCTCCAGCATTTAGTGTCACATCTATTCATACATCCATTATCACTTTTTTTCTTATATTCATTTGTTATTGTTGGTGGAAAAAACTTTAACTGCAAGACCAAGTTTCAGTTCATGACTTATTTCATCAACTAGTAGTAGTAGTAGTAGTAGTAGTAGTAGTAGTAGTAGTAGTAACAGATGTAATTAAGTAGCACAACACGAACAGACATACAGAGAGTTATAATCATCTTCTCACTGACATGAAATCTGAAATGAAGTTAACCTTGCTACAGTATCAGAAATTATGCAAAACAATGACAACGTTATTTCATCTTTTTCCCTCTTTCTGTCGGCACGCGCAGACACGAAAACTATTTAAAATACAGATGCAACAAAAGAAGCTTATTTTGTCAGTTCAACAAACCAGCAAATGTCAATACAAGAAAAAGAAAAAAAGAAAAAAGAAAAAGAAACTCAACCATCGATGCAACTCAGAAATAAATATTGAGTAAGTGAACCAAAAAAAAAAAAAAGAAAAAAATACATGAAAAATAATACAAAACACAATATCAGCAGCAGCATTACAATCAAGGAAGGCTCACTATAGCATTCTAAAATGACATATACATCTCCAGCACTCACACAGGGCTACAGAATCTCTCCATCACTCTAAAGAAAGGTAACTGTATGCTGACAAATTCCTGACATTGCAGCCTTAAAACTTCCACTGCGATACAAAACAATTAACAGCACCAGAAGTAATGCATTAAGTCCTTATAAGCACTTACAAGAAAGAAGGGGCTTAAAAGGAATAGATTTATCAATTTCTATCCAGTTTAAAGATTGGAGGTGGCTGTAGAAAAGTAAAGGTGTCTCAGAGTGATAAGCAATTTAGGAAAGAGGTACCAGATAGCAGCCAGCTCGAGCTCTCGTGGAAATACAACTAACGCAGCCTAGAAAATAAAAAAAATAAAATAAATAAATAGGTAAATAAAAATAAATAAAATAAATAAATAAATAAATAAAATAAAATAAAATAAAACAATAAATAAATGTATGAATAAATAAATCGTGGTGTTTTATGATTCGATTTTTACCACAGACAGAAGAGAACCACAGGAGAAGACAAAGAACAGGCATCATTACTTTCCAAATCATGAGTATGCGCATTTTAACTCCCAGTAGCACGACAAACACTCACCGCAGCACACTAACTTGTCTACTCACCTACTCACTCCCTGCTCTTTGCCTCCTCACTGCCGCGCACACACACACATTCTCTCTCTCTCTCTCTCTCTCTCTCTCTCTCTCTCTCTCTCTCTCTCTCTCTCTCTCTCTCTCTCTCTAAGATCCGCCATTGACTAAAAATATGATAAGACACCGTCAATTAGTTTTTTTGTCTTTCCGGATCTTGGCATTTCACCTCATATGATTTCCTCCTTCCCCCCTCTCTCTCTCCTTGTTTACCACTCTACTAAATGACATAAACAATCATAAATGGGTAGTTTACAGTTTCTCATGTTTAGGTATCTCACCCACACTAAAATTCTTTCTTTTTTCCTATCTTTCATTATCTATGTACTGCTTTCTCCTTCGTTGATGCCCGGGTGTCAAGGTGTGGCGTAAGAATCTTCACTATTCATTCTGTCTGTTATATCTTCTTCATTTGCATTCGTTGTCTCTGTAGGTACAAAGTTTATCGGGTAATTCCTCCTGTCCACTTCATTTTCTGTTGTTTTCACTGTCAATATGTGTAAGTTTTCTTCATTTATTCAATTACTCCTGTTTACTCCATTTTTTCTATTATTTTCACCCTAAATATACAAAAGACTTCACTAATTGTTGCTATCTATCTCATTTTTTTCGATATGAATAAAAGTCCTCTCAAATCATTCTTGCCCGTCACATTTTCTTCTCTTATTTTCCCTGTTCAAATATACAAATCCCCTTCCTTACTTATTCCCGTCCACTTACATCATCTTCCGTATCTTTTCCTGCCCCTCACGCCACCAGCACGCCGGGTGATGGACAAAACAAGATGCGAGGGAGCAAGAAGTAAGAAGCCAGTTTTCGCCTCTACGAGTATACACACCACGGCGTCTTAACACTCCCTTTATAGAGGCTCAGGGAATATGTAGGTCGCCGTTCCTCTTCCTAAGCTAGCGTGAACCTCTCCTGCATGGCTCTAATCCTTATCCATCGCCTACCGCGGGAAACTCGGCTACAAAAGACCCGGTGATAAAGTTGTATAATTATTTTCGTCCCCTTTTACGCCACCTGCTGTGACCCTGAGCATCCTGAACCTCTCCAGGGGACCACAGCCAGGTGTTTTTTGTCCAAGTGTCAAAAGATGCGCGAGGGAGGAAGGAAGGTGGTAAAGGAGAGTTGAAGTGAAGGTGCCTGGCTTTAAAAGATGGGTAGGGAAGGAGGGAAGGTGACAGGGGGAGGCGATAGTGCCAGATGAGAATGGTGACAAGGGAGAGGAAAGATGACAGTACCTGGTGTCAAAAGATGGGGAAAGAAGGAAGGTGACAAGGAAGAGATGATAGTATTTGGTGTTAAAATAATGGGGGAGAAAGCAGGTGGCATGGGAGACGTGATAGTGCCCGGTGTCAAAAAACGAGTAGGTAGGGAAGGAAAGTAACAAGGGAGGGAAGGAGATGTGATAGTGCCTCGTGTCAAAGATGTATAAGGAAGGACGATGGCAAGGGAGACGAGAGGTGACGGTGTAAGCTGTCAAAAGATGAGTAGGGAAGGAAGGAAGGAAGGTAAAATAGATGAGGTGATAGTGCCTGGTGTCAAAAGAAGAGCAGAGAGGGAAGGAAGGTGTCAAGGATTAAATGACAGTGCCGTGTATTAAAATATGTACAAGGAGGAAGGAAGGAAAGCGGCAAGAGAAAGGTGACAAAGGTGGCAAAGGTGACATAGGTAACAGAGATTGTGGCAGTGATCCCCTTTGTCCTGTGGTGTCCTTGGCGGGCCCCCTGCAGCGAGGCGAAGAGGACAGGTGAGGCAAGCAGTAGTCGACACACCAAGCAGGACAAAGTTACAAAGAAATAATCACAGAGAGAGAGAAAAAGAGAGAGAGAAAAAAGAAAAAAAAAGAAAAGAAAAACACTACCAAAATCATGAGGAAGATGGAGTCTAACAGATGAACGCATTACAAAGCAACAAACAGATGAGTATTGTGTGTTCTTTATAGGATTACTTATTATCCTAAAGCATGATTAATCTAAGCGAGGTAAAATAGGCTTCATTATCTTTACGTAACGTGTCTTAGACTTACACACATGAGGAGCGCCGGGGCTACACACACACACACACACACACACACGCAGTTAATCGCTCCGCTTGGCTCTTTGTCTTCTCTGGAAACACGATATTACTTTTTTTTTTCTTCTCTTCCTTCTCCTGTTCGTCCTCCTTTTCTTTCTCCTGCTACTGACGCGAATGCTGCTGCTGCTGATGCTATTCTTCTTCTTCTTCTTCTTCTTCTTCTACTTCTTCTTCTTCTTCTTCTTCTTCTTCTTCTTCTTCTTCCTTCTCCTCCTCCTCCTCCTTCCCCTCCTCCTCCTCCTCCTCCTCCTCCTCCTTTTCATCATCATTAACATATTATCAACACCATCATCATCATCCTCTTGATTGTAGTAGTAGTAGTAGTAGTAGTAGTACTAGTAGTAGTAGTAGTAGTAGTAGTAGTAGTAGTAGTAGTAGTAGTAGTAGTCGTAGTCGTAGTAGTAGTAGTAGTAGTAGTAGTAGTAGTAGTAGTAGTAGTAGTAGTAGTAGCAGTAGTACGTAGTTGTTAGTATCATTACTATTACTACCTTTACCAGCACCACCACTACTTCCACTACCACTACAAACATCACCACCACAACCACCTTCACCACCTCCACCACCATTACACCAAGACATCCACCGTAACTGCCAAGCCACCACTAATACTAACCAACACACCACCACTACAACTACAGCCACAACCACAACCATCCTCAAAGCCTCCACTAACTTAACTACCAAACCACCACCACGATCACCACCGTCACTACTAACACACCACTAGTCATCACCATGTCCATTACTGCTAACAGACAAACACACACACCACCACTGCCCTCACACAATGGTGGTAAGGGTTGTGGTGGTCGGTAAGGAGATGCAGTTTGATAAGACGCGTGCTGTTGCTCATCAGTAAAGATTATGAGTCTCGATCCTGCCAATGACTCTGCTTGCCGATCTTCTTTCCCTAATTAGACTTTGTAAACTGTGACGTGAGTATCCGAGAAGAGAAAAAAAAGAAAAAAGGTTATTATATATTTTTTTCTTCGTCTTAAAAGTTGGTCAGTCACCGTTTTGAAATCCATGTTAGCGTCGCTTTTTTTTTTTCTCATTGTCAATTGTCAATCACCATTTTAAGATCAAAGATCTAATTATTTTCTTCTCATTATTCTAAAGTTGTCAATCACTGTTTTGAAATTTAATCTAGCGTCACTTTTTTTATTATCTTGAAATTGTCAATCTCTGCTTTAAAATCTAAGTTAGCGTCATTTTTCTTATTATGTTTGAATCATCAATCACTGTTTTAAAATCCAAGCTAATGTTATTTTTTCTCAACATCTTAAATTTGTCAATCACAGTTTTATAGACCCAGTTAATGTTATTTTTTTTCTCATTATCATTACATTGTCAACCACTGTTTTAAAATCCCCATTGTTTGATGTTCCAAGGGTAAGTCTTCTGGTTAACCCTTTCTCTGTAACTCAAGGTTTTCCCATTAAAATCTACAAATTTTTACGCTAACACTGCTAAACAGCTTTTTTATATTTTCTAATCACCTCCAACTGCTTAGACTTATTTTAAATTTGTTTTAGTAATAATTTCTCATAAGCAGTCTCATTACCCAAGAATTAGCCTTCTGTGCTCTTATTCTGCGTGTCTATGCAAACATGAATATTATCAAAGGACTGTCTTAGCAGTAAAAGGTTTAAAAGACTTATTTTTTTCTACTAAGATCACCCTTTCACTGCAATAAGCAAGAATTCACACCACTAAGAAATGTGTATGAAATCTTTATAAGCAGGTATAAGAAGGAAAGGGATGAAAAAAAACAGATTTTGCAATTTCTAGTTTTTATAATGTTTGGAGGTGGTTTTAGAACAAGAAGAAACGTCTCAGAGTGGTTAGTGACTGAGGCAAGATGCACCACATAGCAGTGAAAGGGTTAAAAACTCATTTCTATAGATCAGCCAAGATTAAATTATCCTCTTTTCTTTTCTTCACAACAACAACAACAACAACAATAACTACTACTACTACTACTACTACTACTACTACTACGTACTACTACTATTACTACTACTACTACTACTACTACCATCACCACCAGCACACAATAATTTACGGCAGTGATCTCAATGTTGACAAAAGACGACCAGACCAATAAAGGGGTTTTAAGGCCACAAGACAGCTGACCTCAGGAGGGAGAGGGAAAGCTGCACCTCATCCTCGCTACCGCACCGCTACTTAGCTGTTCCTGCCTCGCTATTAATACTTCCCCGCGCCTGACACACAACCCCGGGGCCCTCACACGCCTTTGACTCCTCCTGCTCCTTCCTCACTTGATCTGGGGAACACTGGAGACTAGAGGACAGAGGAGGAATCTTGGGCCACATTGCTGATACTTATGTCAACGCTGCTATCACTTACGACTTTACTGTTACTGATGCCACTGCCATCATTAAATATCACTGATTACTACTACTACGGCTACTGCTACTACTAAGCAAGAAGAAGAAGAAGAAGAAGAAGAAGAAGAAGAAGAAGAAGAAGAAGAAGAAGAAGAAGAAGAAGAAGAAGAAGAAGAAGAAGAAGAAGAAACAGCTAGAACACTTGCTGCTACTCCTCCTCCTCCTCCTCCTCCTCCTCCTCCTTCTTCTACTACTACTACTACAACAACTACTACTACTAGTACTGAACAGTAGGAAGAGGAAAAAAAGAAAAGAAAAAAGAAAAAGGAAAACAACAACAACAACAACAATTACTACTACTACTACTACTACTACTACTACTACTACTATTACTACTACTACTACTACAACAACAACAACAACAACAACAACTACTACTACTGCTACTACTACTACTACTACTACTACTACTACTACTACTACTACTACTAGTACTACTACTACTACTACTATTACTACTACTACTACAACAACAACAACAACAACAACAACAACAACAACAACAACAACAACAACAACAACAACAACAACAACAACAACAACAACAACAACAACAACTACTACTACTACTACTACTACTACTACTACTACTACTACTACTACTACTACTACTACTACTACTACTATTACTACTACTACTACTACTACTAGTACTGAACAGTAGGAAGAAAAAAAGAAAAGAAAAGAAAAGAAAAATGAAAACAACAACAACAGCAACAACTACTACTACTACTACTACTAATACTACTACTACTAGTACCACTACAACAACAACAACAACAACAACAACAACAACAACTACTACTACTACTACTACTACTACTACTACTACTACTACTACTACTACTACTACTACTACTACTACTGCTACAGCAACAACAACAACAACAACAACAACAACAACAACAACTACTACTACTACTACTACTACTATTACTACTACTACCACCACTACCCACCACCACCACCACTACCACCACAAGCACATAAAGCGATAGGTCACAACTGTCAAGGCAAGTCTTGGTCTGCTCCCCTTACCGCTGTCACTTCCACACCTCAAGTTGTGTCCCTGGTATGAGTGACGTTACATCTCACATCTCCCTCTTCCTTCAGTGCGTGGGCGTGTGTGTGGGTGACGCCGGGCGGGGGGCTGCAGAAAGAGTGTGTGTGCGGGGTGAATGAATCTAATTTGCTTCTTGTGACCCACCACACCGCCAGGGATTAGACGAGCGAGTGACGAGTAGTAGAACCGTAGCGATCCAGTGTGGGGCTCTCGAAGGAAGGCTGGCTGAGATATTCCCCTCTTGAGTGGCCATTAGGGGGTTGTTGTGGGCACTGGCACCCTCAGAGTAAACCGCTTTGCACCCTAATCATGGCGGGCTTGAATAGAGGCAGGTCTGGTGTGAGGCAGCGGATGGTGTGATAATCATGTAGCGCTGGGTTGATCAGGTTGCGATAATGCCGTCTAAGCAGCTGCCCTCGAGAGTCACGCTTTGCTGATACCGAGGTGTGGCAGCAGAGGTCGTGACTTGTGTAAATAAAGGACCATACTCTGAAACACTTTTCTGCCGCACCCCGACTACATTCAAAAGGCTGTAGTTGAAGAGACATGGGTTTTTAAGGGTGTTCTTTTATGGTTTTAGTGACAGATTAGTAAAACTTCTACGTTACTAACAGGAAAAAGACTCTTGAGAACCCGGCTAATCATCTCTGTGGCCTCTGAAAATTGTCGTGGTGAGAGCAAAGCGTTTCAGGATGCGGACTCAATCAAGTAAGGGCACGCTCTCTGGTCCTGCTTCTTCAGTGTCCCTCAGGTGGTCAGTCAGTCAGCTATCGATCGCTTGTTTCATGAATATTCGTATGCTTGTTGATGTTTTAGTGGTGTGGTTTTGTTGAGGTGTTAAATTTGTTTTTTCTTCCTCCTCTTATTCCTGTTTTTTTTTTCTTTTTTTTTACTCCTCCTCTTCCTCCTCTTCTCTGATTACAAGTAGTCACGTAAGGACATTTTGTTAGGTTATAGATCATTTCTTTGTATTTCTTTTGAGTTCCTCATCCTCCTCCTCCTCCTCTTCCTCTTCGTCCTCTTCCTTTAACTAAATTTTGACAACGATAGAATAACAAAAATAATAATCATCACTGTTATCACCATTTAAGACTTACCACCACCACCACCACCACTACCTCTACACTCATAAGAACATAAGAACATAAGAAATAAGGGAAGCTGCAAGAAGCGAACAGGCTTACACGTGGCAGTCCCTGTATGAAACATACCTACCTTTTTCCATCTATTATCCCCATCAACCTGTCTAATCTTCTCTTAAAACTCTCTAGTGTCCTAGCACTAACAACATGATTACTGAGTCCGTTCCACTCATCTACCATTCTATTTGAGAACCAATTTTTTCCTATCTCCTTCCTAAACCTAAATTTTTCAAGCTTGAACCCGTTATTTCTTGTTCTATCCAGGTTGCTGATCCTAAGAATTTTGCTTACATCCCCCTTGTTATAACCCTTATACCACTTAAAGACTTCTATCAGGTCCCCTCTTAACTTACGTCTCTCTAAAGAATGTAAATTTAACCTCAATCTCGCCTCGTAAGGAATACTCCTCATCCCCTGTATCCTTTTAGTCATTCTCCTCTGTACTGATTCTTATAGACCTATATCTTTCCTGTAATGTGGGGACCAGAACTGCACAGCGTAGTCTAGATGAGGTCTGACCAGCGCCAAGTATAACTTTAATATTACTTCCGGCCTTCTACTTTTAACACTCCTAAAAATTAATCATCCCAGCAAACAGTAACAGCCAGCATCCCATTACATTTCCACACTTTCACGGATATACTTACATAGTACTAGCACAATCAGATTAGGTTAGGTTAGGTTACGTTAGATTGCTAGGTTAGGTTAAGTTTTTAGGTTATGTTGGTACTAGTGAAGTCAAAGGGACAGGACACGTGCTGCTGTAGGGAATGAGGAAACAGGAATAAGGGAATAGGAATGAAGCTTGATTGGTCTTTGGGTCTATTTCAGTTAGGTGTTTTTCATTCCACTGCTGCGTCTCTTCCTCATATTCCAATTCCCTCTCTCTCTCTCTCTCTCTCTCTTTTTTTTTTTTTTCTCTCGTCCCACCCGTCTTCCCCCCCCCCCTCTCTCTCTCTCTCTCTCTCTCTCTCTCTGCCAATCATTATAACGTTGGACATTTAGGGGTTGTTAATGTTAGTGATGGTGGTGGTGGTGGTGGTCCAGTAGTTGTACTTAGTAATTGTGTGGAAGGGTAACAGTGACAGTGGTGGTGATACTGGTGGTGCTGGTGATGGTGTGGTGGCGATGTGGTGGTAATGACGGTGATGGTGATGTGGTGAAGGTGGTGGTGATGTCCGGTGCTAGTATCGGTAGTGATGTTGGTAATGGTGTTCTTGGTGGTGATACTGGTGGTGGATGTGATATTGGTGGTGGTGGTGATGGTGGTGATGAAATTTACGTATGAGATGATGATTACGACAATGATGACCATGAGAAGAGGAAGAAAAAAAGGTAAAAACAAAAAAAGACGATAATTGCGAACATACGAATCTTTTCACACACACACACACACACACACACACACACACACACACAGGGCGATCCGCGCAGGCAGGAAGCGCCGTGTTTAGAGCCTCAGATCCTCTTATAAAGGCTCGGATCACTAATCACAAAGCGAAGGATTGTTTGAAAACTTGGTGATAGCTCTAAAAGGTGTGTGTGTGTGTGTGTGTGTGAGGGGGGGGAGACAAATGGAGGACACACACACACACACACACACACACACACACACACACTGAGCGACATGAGCCAGAACTGATTCAAAACTTGGTGGTTCGAAGCATCGGCAGTTTCTCCTCCCTTCCCCTTCCCAACCGTCCTCACTCCCCCTTCTCCCATCCCCACCCCCTCTCTTGGTTCGGGTCTTAAAGAGAGAAAGAGAGAGAGAGAGAGAGAGAGAGAGAGAGAGAGAGAGAGAGAGATCGGTTCCCAAGTTTGAGGAAGGAAACTGAGAAAAATAAAAGGCCAGAGAGAGAGAGAGAGAGAGAGAGAGAGAGAGCACCCTCACTTCCCACTCCTTCACTCCCTCTCTCCTCTTCCACTTTCCCCTTACCCTCACCTACTTGCCCTCCTCCTCCTCCCAGTACCCCAGCACCTGGTAAAGACACCTAGTACCTGAGCAAACACCCACTCCTAATACATAAAAACACAAGTATTTCTTAATCTGGAGAGAAATAAGACAAAACACCCACACCTAAACCTAATATCTAGGATACATTAATAATTCAAAAGGAAGACGCCAGGGAAGAGGAAAAATAACACAAACACGGACACACAGCCTTGTACTTAAGCAAACACCCACTTCTAGATCCATCTCAAAAAAAAAAAAGAAAAACACTAGTATTTTCTTGTAGCCTTCAAGAAAAACACAAACACCCACATATATACCAAATACCCAAAGTACAATAATTCAAAACAAGACACTAGAGAAGAAGAAGAAAGCAACACACACACACACACACACACACACACACACACACACACACACACATGCGTAGACAGATAGAAAGGTAATTTATTGACCACAATTTTAAGTATTGATCTAAAATTACAAAACAAACATAATGTAGTACAAAACAAAAAAATACATATAAAGCAAACTAAAAGAGATAAAAGAAAACAGCAGCCCATCACAAAAAAAAATTACTCTACACACGCACACACACACACACACACACACACACACATCTTCCACCAGCGACGCGGAATCATCTTCAGTCCGTAATTAGATTAAGACATCGCTATTGCCTACTTGATGCGGTTAATAAGCAGGAGGGAGGCAGCGGCGAGTGTGTGCGAGTGAGTGTGTGTGTGTGTGTGTGTGTGCCGCCCAAGACGCTGCCCCGGCACTCACCCTCAGTCAAGGCGCCTCAATTTGGTTACTCTGGTGATGCTCGAGACGGAGGGAGGAAGTAAGAATGGGGGTGGAAATGAAAAGGGTAGCAAGAATGAGGAGAAGGAGGAGGAGGAGGAGGAGGAGAATTGAGGACAAAAGGAAAAGTGAAGAGTTGGTGGTGTAGAAGGAAGAACAGAAGGCAAGAATGATAAGGTGAAAAGGGTAACAAGAGCAAGGAGGAGAAGGAGGGGCAGAAGAGCTGAGGTAAAAAAGAAAGCTGAGGAGTTGATGGTGGAAGAAGATGTGAAGGAAAAAAAAAAAAAGATGATGTAAGAGAAAGGGGAAGGTAGGAAAAGGTAGCAACAGTAAGGAGGAGGAGTAGGAGTAGGAAGCATGAGGGTAAAAAGAAAAGGGAAGGTAAGATGAGAATAACCTGGTGGTGAAAGAGGAAGAAGATGAGGTGGAGGAAGAAGGGTGTAAGAGGAAGGGGAGGTAAGGGTATAAGAATAAGGAGCAGGAGAGTCTGGGTGAAAAAAGAAAGGGAAGAATAGAAATGAGAACCCGGTGGTGAAGGAGGAGGAAGTTAAAGAGGAAGAAGAGGTGGAGGTAGAGGAATGATGTAAGAGAAAGGGGAAATGCTAAGGGTATGAGAGTACAGAGTAGGAGACTGGATGAAAAAAGGGAAGGCAAGGATGGGAATGAGATGGATTGTGGTAGTGGTGGTGGTGGTGATGGTGGTGGTGGTGATGGTGGAGAAGCCGGAGGAGGAGCAAAAGGAGGAGGAGCAGGAGGAGAAGAGAAGAGGACTTACAAGGGGAGACGAAGGCCATAAGACCAGTAGATGAAGGAGATGGAAATAAGGGAAGGATAATGATGCGGGAAGTTTTTTTTTTCTTCGTGAATCACATTACAGATCACAAATGATTACACTGATGATGATGATGATGATGATGATGATGATGATGATGATGATGATGATGTTGCTAATAATAATAATAATAATAATAATAATAATAATATTATTATTATTATTATTATTATTATTATTATTATTATTATTATTATTATTATTACTACTATAATAATAATAATAATAATAATAATAGTAATAATAATAATAATAATAATAATAATAATAATAATTACTATTATTATTATTATTATTATTATTATTATTATTATTATTATTATTATTATTATTATTATCATTATCATTATTAATGGGTTCCCGTGGCCCAGTGGATATAGTGGCAGTCTTGGAAACATTAAGTGTCGACCGCCAGTGTTTAAATCCCACTAGTTACATAAAAAAATAAATAAATAAATAAATAAAAAATGAAATCTGACCTAATAATAAAAAGATATTCACATTGTAACTAACGGAATAATAATAATTATTATTATTAGTATCATAATTAATATTGACAAAAAGCAGCACCAATGTCGCAGCAGCCCACTCAGCACATGCCGCCGAGTCCTCCCGGCACACCCGCCTCAAGGAGCAGCAAGAACACGTGGCAACAAACAAAAATGTTCACCAAGTCAACAAAGTGAGTAAAAAGATTCCCTCTCCGCGGCTGAGGAAGACAAGCCAGGCTGAATGAGGCGCAGTCTTCATGGCTTTGGCAATAATCAAAAAAGACATTAATTTGAGTGCTCGGGAGTCGAGCCCCCGGAAAAGGCTTTTTGCATCCAGTATACGGCTTCAGTTCCCTTTGTCGTGGCGCCCTAATATCGGGGCCGCCCTGACCCTCCCAAAAATCCGTCTCATTAATTCCGCATGGAGTAGTTGTCTTTAGGAATATTTAAAACGTAATCCCGGGCCTGGGGGCTCATTTGCCGGGATACTGGGCGCATTCCGCTTGTCGTATGACTTCGCGGCCTTCCATCCCTTTTTGGCGGGACCAGCAATCAGAAGATCTCTTTTCGAGCAGAGCGCGGGGGTTGGGCGCCGCCCCTCCCCCTGGGGCCGCGGTGGCAGTGTGCCTCACGCCAGTGCCGGGGCGGCCCGCCAGGCGGGGTGAGCGCGCCCTGGGGCGGAGACTCGCTGGAGAAATTGCCGTCTTAAACGGTTTAAAAATAAGGGAATATCTTGACTGCCGACTGTCGAAAGATTACAGAGCTATTTTGGTGGGATTGTGCAGGCGCCGACCCCTCGTGTCCGACAGCCCTGCTCCTCCCTTTCCTTGGTTTTTATCCGGACTAACTGAGGGGGCGACGGCGGCACTGGCTGGCGTAGGAAGACCCCAGGCACTCCTGCTTGCTGATGCTCACAGGCAGGGGTCACTCCAATATCCTTCCTGACGCAGCGGTACCCTACATCCTTCACCCACGTTCATGTTGCCTGTAGCTGCCCAGGCTTGCCATGCAGTGAGGCGCGGCTCCTCCACGAATGACTCAAGAATAGTAACATTAAATGTTCTCCACTGATGACATCTCTTATCTGTGGACGCCTCAGCGTGGCCAGACAGCGGCAGGCAGCGTCACAGGGGGCGGTGGAGCGGCCGGCGCCCGGATAGTCGTTGGCCGAGTCCTTAACAGCGGCACAAGACGAGGCTCTTGGGCTGGAATTTCATGCCCCACGAGCCTCTTATCCCCCGGCTGGCCCCACCTAGGGCTTGGCGCCAGCTAGGCCTCCCCGCCCCAAAAACGCCC
>NC_087157.1:10055000-10057500 GCF_035594125.1 Scylla paramamosain | reverse complement strand
ATTGTGAAGACTTGCTCTTCCTCCTCCTCCTCCTCCTCCTCCTCCTCCTCCTCCTCCTCCTTCGTCTCAGATTTCCTCCTTCGCATTTTATATTTCCTGAGATGCTTTCTTCTTTTTCCTCTTCATCAGCATCATCTTCTTTCTTTTCTTCTTTTTTTCTTTTTCTTCTTTTTCATATTGTTCTTCTCTTCGTTTTTTTTTCTTCTCATTGTCCTCTGCGTTTTGAACTGTCTTCGTTTCTCCTTTTTTCTATTTATTGTTGTTGTTGTTGTTGTTGTTGTTGTTGTTGTTGTTGTTGTTGTTGTTGTTGTTGATTTGTTATTGTTGTTGTTGCTGTTGTTGTTGTTGTCGTCGTCGTCGTCGTTGTTAGGGTTGTTGTTGTTATTGTTGTTGTTGTTGTTGCTGTTGCTGTTGTTGTTCTTGTTCTTCTTTCCTTATTCTTCCTGATTTTTCCCTTTATATGTTTCCTTTTTTATCACTTTCTCTTTCATATCATCATATTTTCATTTCTACGAGTATAACCTTTCTAGTTTGCCCCTTTCAGATCCTCTCTCTCTCTCTCTCTCTCTCTCTCTCTCTCTCTCTCTCTCTCTCTCTCTCTCTCCCCAAACATCTTCCCCAACCCATCAATAACTTCCTTAAAACTTCCTTCCCATTCACCTTTCCCTCAGCTCTCGTCAGCCTCCCCATTCACCAGATCTCACCACATCCTCACCACCACCACCACCGCCACCACAGATAGACCCGTCCCCTCCCCGGCAGCAGCAGCGCCACACCACCTCCCCTCCACGCCGGGTCACTGCACGAGGCTGGATTAAGCACGTCCCCCACCTCCCGGAGATAGAAAACGGATGGACTCTGCACCGGGCGCCACCCACGGGAAGCCACGCCACCTGATTGCACGTGCTCGTCGGGGTAAAGAGGAGGCGAGGGAGGCGGTACAAGTGAGTTTAAAGGATTAATACTAGTGCATGATTGAGGTATTCTGAATCAGGTGAGAGGCGGCGGACAGGAGGCGTGGGAGAGGCGGGAGAGGTGATAGACAGAAGGGGTAAACTACAGGTAGGAAAAGAGGTAAATAGGGGGTGAAGGAGGCGGCAGAGGTGAGTTTGCGGGATATATACGAGAGTGTGATTGAAGTATTCTGTATCAGGTGGGAGAGGCGGCGGACAGGAGGCGTGGGAGGCGTAAGCAAGAGGCAGAAGAAATAAGCAAGTAAAGGAAGCGGTTGAGGTGAGCACTGGGATGAATACAAGCACGTGATTGAAGTATTTAGTATCAGTTGTTGTCCACTTCATAACTAACACAGTACTAAGAGGACCATATTCTGAAAGATTTCTGTGCCGCACCTCCACTGTTTTCATAAGACTCTTGTTGAAGTTACACGGGTTTTTAAGAGTTTTTTTTTTTTTTAGTGACAGATTAACAAGATTTCTACATTATTAACAGAGGAAACACTCTTGAAAACCCAACTGTTCATCTCTGCGGCCTTTGAAGATGGTCGTGGTGAAGGGACACAGCATTTCTGAATACGGGTATAAAATCAACAATAGAGGAGAGAGAGAGAGAGAGAGAGAGAGAGAGAGAGAGAGAGAGAGAGAGAGAGAGAGAGAGAGAGAGAGAGAGAGAGCTAACTATTTAGGTGAGTGATTTAGTAGTTTAATTTTCTATTTCTTAGGGGCATTGAGATTAAATACTAACGCTTGAATGAGATTATGAGTGGAATGAGGGTTTTTAACATTTACCTGAGTGATCCTGTAGTTAAAATTAAGGTAAACAAGAGGTGCAAAGGTGAGCATAAGATTAAATACTAACACATGAATGAGATTATGAGTGTAATGAGGGTTTTCAGTAGTTAGCAGAATGATTCAGTAGTTCAAACTTTTTATTGAGGTAAACAAGAGGCGGTGGAGATGTGTAAGGTGAGCATAGGATAAATAATAACATGCGAGTGAAGTGATATTCTTTTGTCGGGTGATTCAGTAGCTAAAACTTTCTATTTCTTAAGGTTATTTGTCCATTTCTGGTCAAGGAGAATCATAATAAAGTGTGCGTTGCTTAACCCTTTCACTGCCCTTTCACTAGACAAATTATCTTCTTTAATACCTATAAGATTTAAGATACTATTTTTGTGCTAAGCTCCCATCAGCATTTCTGCAACGTAAAAAGACAAAATTGCTTTCTGTTTTCCTCTCTTTTCTCTCCTTTGTCTCCATACAAAGTTTTTACAGTGCTAGAAAGGTTAAGGAAGGATGACCATAGCAGCAAAAAGGGTTAGAAGTGGTTCTGTTCCTTGCACAGGTAACACAAGAACACAGGGAAATCAGGGAAGCTGCAAGAAGCCGTCAGGCCTATACACATGACAATCCTTGTTTCATGACCACTCGCTACTGTAGAGAGCTAAAGCCTTTACTATATAAAATCTGTAGAAGTGAGTCCATGGAGGGAACTGAGTTGTCAAACTAGGGATCGTATTCTCAAACATTTAGGCGCCTTTTAT
>NC_087157.1:10045000-10047500 GCF_035594125.1 Scylla paramamosain | reverse complement strand
GTCCTGCACAGGTGTCTTCCTTAGGTATTGGTGGGAGGTGGTGGGGGGTGAGGTGGTGGAGGGAAGGTGGGGTGGGGGTTGGGTACAGGTAAAGGTAGGTGTGGTAGGGATCCTATGTGTGTGTGTGGGAGGAGGAGGAGGAGGAGGAGAGACGTGCGAGAAAGGTAGGGTTTTGAATTTTTTTTTGAGTGTGTGTTTGAACGGGTGAGTGGGTGGGTGGGTGGGTGAGTGAGTGAGTGAGTGAGTGAGCGAATCTTGGTGTGAGTGTTTTGGGAGTAAAGGGTTCGGTGAATGAATGCGTAAGTGAAACATCTATTTTTTTTTTTTTTTCTGTAGGAGGTGAGTACTTGCATGAATGAGTGAGTGTGTGAGTGAGCGAGTGAGTGGGTGAGTAAGACATCTTTTTGGGATCAATAAATGAGAGCGAACGAGTTAAAAAAAAAGTTATATGATAGTTATATGAGTGAGAGAGACATACGAGTTTCGAGCCAATGAGTGAGTGAGTGATGAGAGAGGAAAAGGAACCTAGAGTAAGAGAATAAATAAGTAAAATCATATTAACCACCACCCCACAAACTACAATGCTCTTCAGAATAATACGAATGACTGACTATACCTTCCCTTTTCTTGTTCTTCCTTTATTCATCATCTTTCTCTATCTATTCTTCCTGCCACCATCCCTTCCATCTTTCCTTCCATCCTTCCTTCCCTCTTCCATCACCCTCGTCCCTCCACACCGCTGAACTGTGAGTGTTTGCCGAAAAATAGCCTCCATTGTTTTAAAATCGTCTTAAGCATTTTTCCTCCCTTGACTTATTCCTCTTGAACTGATCTTGCAAATGAAGAATAGCGGATTATTCAATTTGAGGAGCTTTCACGGCCCTCGTCCTAATCCCAGCGATCCTCATTAGGAGGCTAAGGACGCAAAACTTCGGGATTTTCAAGTCTTCCCTCTCCGTTTCGTCCGTTTGCAGATTTCACCTCGTCTCAGCCCGTCACTGCAGCTCCGCCAACACGCCCTCCCTCCACCCACCCGCTCTCGCTTACTTTACATCTGATTACTGTCCAGATTAAGAAAGTTTCCACTGCACCGACTCCAAAACACATTAGAAGAAACGGAAGAATTATAAGAGGGCGCCGCACCTCAGCCGGGCGGACGAAAGGGGGTGGGAGGGCGAGGGAATGGAGTGTAATGTAGGCGGGGCTCCACTCGGCTCGTCCTGCTGGCCTGCTTCGTCTCTCTCTCTCTCTCTCTCTCTCTCTCTCTCTCTCTCTCTCTCTCTCTCTCTCGTCCTTCCTCCCTTTCTTCCTTCCTTCCTTCCTTCCTTCCTTCTCATCTGATACGAAAAGGCATCCCAGATCTTAGCCCCAACAACTCTCTCCACACACTCTCTCTCTCTCTCTCTCTCTCTCTCTCTCTCTCTCTCTCTCTCTCTCTCTCTCTCTCTCTCTCTCTCTATCTATCTATCTTTGTCTTTCTCCTTAACTACCTCACATCAATCTACGTATACGTACATACTTAATACATACACATATACATACATACACAATCAAAATGAAATACTTCTTTCTGATATAAACAACGATTTCGTTTTAAATACATTACCAACAAACCCACCACTACCACCACCACCACCAACACCACAACTTTCTATGACCACACGTCACACAAGCACTAATATCACAACTACTACCTTAATCACTTCGCTTTTCTTCTCTCCTCCGCGATCAAAAGTGCATTGTAAAGTCAATCGGTTATCCTTACCACCACCACCACCACTACTTCGACCACAAGGAACACTCAGATACCCTCAGTTCATCACGGTAAACCCATATACAGTGAAACATCCGCGCCTCATCTCCACTACTTTCAAAAGGCTCTAGATGAGGTTACATAGGTTTTTTAAGGGTACCTTTATGGTTCTGCTGACAGATTAATAACATTTTTACAGTTTAAACAGATGAAACACTCTTGAGAACACAGCTAATCATCTCTGTGGTCTTTCAAAATAGTCGTGGTGAGAGAGCAAAGCGTTTCTGAATACGGGCTTAAATCTCAGTTGACAAGCAAGGGCACACTAAACAAGTCCTCAGAAAACGAGATGATTCATTTACGTACCTTGTGATTTTTTACGCAAGAGAAGCTCTGGCCAAGGGTAACAAAAAAGGATGATAAAAAAAGGACCCACTAAAGGTGCCAGTTCCCAAAGAGTACTGTCAGAAGGATTATCCAAAATTATGATGAGAAATGTCTTGAAATCTTCAAAAAAATTTAACTCGTACGTAGAAGGCAATACAGAAACAGGCAGGGAGTTGCACTCTACCAGTTAAAGGCATAAAAGATTGAGAATACTTGTTGGCTCTTAGAGAATCAGGGAGTTACAAAATCTACCAGTAAAAGGGATGAGAGAGTAAGAATACTGGTTAACTCTTGCACTATCAGCTTCGAAAATCAGGCTAGTGGAGACTGGGGGAAGAAGGAGGAGGAGGAGGTGAGGGA
>NC_087157.1:10015000-10040000 GCF_035594125.1 Scylla paramamosain | reverse complement strand
TTGATCTCCTACAAACTGGTGTTAATCTCCTTATCTCGAGGACAGAGGGCGCTCAGCCACTCCCTAAACAAAAGAAGGGGTTAATGCGCGCGCCCCAGCCTCGCTCCCTCCCTCCCGCCTCTTCTCTAATGATTAAAGATGACGTAAAGATGCCTCAGTTTTAGACAGAAATTATACGACCCCAGAAATACGAGAAAAGTGCAAAGGAAGAGTACACTGACATTTCTCTCTCTCTCTCTCTCTCTCTTCGTCATCTCTCTCTCTCTCTGCTCTCCTCTCTCTCTCTCTCTCTCTCTCTGCCCGTTCGTCTGTTTGTTTGTCTCTCTGTTTCTCTCTGTCTAAATATATATATATATATATATATATATATATATATATATATATATATATATATATATATAGTATATATATATATATATATAATATATATATATATATATATATATATAGTATATATATTATATATATATTATATATATATATATATATATAATATATATACGAGTATATATATATATTATATATATATATATATATATATATATATATATATATATATATATATATATATATATATATATATATATATATATATATATATATATATATATATACACACACTTTTTCTTATCTTTACTCATCCTAAGCTGTCGTAATTCAAACTTCCTTGAGTTATTCTTCATATTTCCGCTTCATTTCTCTGTTAGCTTTGTGACTGATTTTTTTTTTTTTTTGTAAGTGTAATGTATTTGTATGTAATTTTTTGTTTTATCTCTCTCTCTCTCTCTCTCTCTCTCTCTCTCTCTCTCTCTCTCTCTCTCTCTCTCTCTCTCTCTCTCTCTCTCTCTCTCTCTCTCTGCTCAGGATTCCTTCACTCATATAGAAGGTCCTTCTCTTCTTCCTAGGTAGCTTCCCTTCTAAGCCTCTTCACTCTCAGGCTCCGCTCTCCCTTCCCTGGCGATCCCTCCCCTTTCCTGCCTCCCTTTATACCAAAACTTCCTCTCTCTACTCTTCCAAACCTCCTTCCCTCCAGGCTAACACTCCACTCCTCCTCCTCCTCCTCCTCCTCCCTCTCCTGTCACTCGTAGCGTCAGTTCCTCATCTCCCCAGGATAACTTCACGGCCAAAGTTGGTCAAGCCGTGACGTGCATGTAACGTGTAGCGCAGCTTTGATTAAGAGGAGAGCTGATGATAATGAAGCCGATGATGTGTTGGCCGCCTAACCACCAGAACACCAGAACAGCCAAGAGCTAATAGCTCTTGCCGTAATAACACTAGAATGATGGAAAATGTGCCGTAATAACAACATAACAGTCAAGAAAGATAGAAAAGGATCAAAATATTCCTCATAATGACAGCAGAACAGGTAAGAATGATGGCGAGAAAAGTAAAAAAAAAAGCAGTCAAAAACGATAGGCAGAGAATAGAACAGGTATAAATGATCGTAAAGGATTAAAATATTCCCGATAATGACAGCTGAACAGGTAAGAACGATAAAAAAAAAAAAAAAAAGTCAAAACAAGTCCTTGAATAACGGAACAGCCCGGTATAGACCCAGTAGATTGCAGACGTAAGGACAAAAGAACATGGTTAGCGTTGCTCCAGCAGAAAGATAGTGTTATGATGCTCTTTGGTGTCGAATGGCAGTGGATATGTAATGGTGTTTGGGTAAATACTTAAAGGAAAGGGGATCTTTGTCAGAAATGTTACAGATTTTAGAGCCATTTCCGTTTGCTTTTACGTCTGCGTCTTCCTCTTCTCCTCCTCCTCCTCCTCCTCCTCCTCCTCCTCCTCCTCCTCCTCCTCCTCCTCCTCCTCCTCCTCCTTCTCCTCCTTCTCATCGTCCTTCTCGATCTTCTTATTCTTTCTCCTCCTCCTCCTCCTCTTTCTTCATCATCTCTCCTCCTCCTCCTCCTCCTCCTCCTTCATCTTCATTCCTCCTCAAGCTTCTCCTTCTTCATTATCTCTGCTCTCCACTTTCTCTTCTTCCTTCTCATCCTCCTTCATCTTCTCTGTTCTTCTTTTCCTCCTGTTCCTCCTCCTCCTCAACATTTTCTTCTCCTCCTCCTCGTCCTTCACCCATGTCTTCTATTTCCTCCCTATCTTCAACTCTTGATTCCCCAATTCTCTCTCTCTCTCTCTCTCTCTCTCTCTCTCTCTCTCTCTCTCTCTCTCTCTCTCTCTCTCTCTCTCTCTCTCTCTCTCTCTCTCTCTCTCTCTCTCTCTCTCTCTCTCTCTCTCTCTACGTATCTGCATCTTTACGCTTTTCAGCACTCCTCATCTTTTCCTCCTCCTCTTCCTCCTCCTTCTTCTCTTTCTCCTCCTCTTCTTCCTCCTCCTTGTTCTCTTCCTTCACCACCACCACCACCACCACCACCACCAAGCTCCCTATTAACACACACACCATATCACTGACATCCACCGTCACGTACATAAACTGAAGCCTCTTTTTCAAGCATCAAACATCCTCTCCCTTCTTCTGCTGTCTTAATAGTTTCTGCCAAGCCCACCACCTGTCTGGCTCACCTTTCACACCTTAATAAGTTCAGTTTTTTGGGGGTTTTCGCCTGGCGCCTCAAGCAATTAATTTCATTTGGTTTGACTTACTTACAATGCCTGAAAATGAACGGTCGCGGTCATGTCATGTCACCTTCACCATCGCTGTCATCATCATTATCATCACTGTTGTCACTGTCATCATTATTTGCGGTACCGTCACTTTCATCACAATATCATCATCATCGTCATTATTAGCATTGTCACCACTACGATAGGACCATCATCACCTGTGGGCCTTCTCCATACTAGAAGACGAACCACCATTATCATCACCAAACACCATCATCAACACCATCATCATCACTGCTATCACTGTCACCACTATCATCATCAGCACTATAACCAGCGGTAACAGCAGCAGAGGCAATGACAATGGTAGCAGGTTTTGTTGTATGGTGGTAGTGGTGGTGGTGGTGGTGGTGATGATGACGATGACCGTGACCATATCAATAACAACATACAGCACACTGAGATAGTCTTCTTATCTTACTGTGGAAGTAGAACAGAGAAAGGGGGTTACCAGTCCTCAAACGCCATCCTTTTAGTAATGTTTTTAGTATTCTTCACTGCTGTCATAAACGAATAATAATAATAATAATAATAATAATAATAATAATAATAATAATAATAATAATAATAATAATAATAACAATAAGAAGAAGAAGAAGAAGAAGAAGAAGAAGAAAAGAAGAACGAAGAAAGAAGAAAGAAGAAGAAGAAGAAGAAGAAGAAGAAGAAGAAGAAGAAGAAGAAGAAGAAGAAGAAGAAAAAAGAAGAAGAAGAAGAAGAAGAAGAAGAAGAAGAAGAAGAAGAAAACAACAACAGCAACCGGTTCCCCAACCCAAGCCAACCTCACAACCCCACTTCTCCCAGTTTTTTTTATTTTTTATTATAGTAACCCCCTCAATGGCGCGCTCTCTCTCTCTCTCTCTCTTCTCTCTCTCTCTCTCTTACTCTCTCTCTCTCTCTCTCTCTCTCCTCTCTCTCTGCTCTCTTCTCTCTCTCTCTTTCAGCCAGACACCATTCCACCTCTTCTGTCTCCCTGTCTGTTCCTCTAAAATGTTCTCCGTCAGGCGTCTCTTGCCCGTCCACCCCGCCTCCCCTGCCCTTCCGTCACAGAGAGAGATAGACAGGTGAATTAAGCACAGGTGACGTCACGTATACATCTCGTCTTATTAATATAGCTGTACTCACCGATCGTCGTGGGAGGTGGCGGTAGTGGTGGTGGTGGTGGTGGTGGTGGTGGTGGTGGTAGTGGTCTCAAAGCAGCCTGAAGAGAAAGAAGCATGTTGTGTAAAGATCTAAAGGTATTGCAGTCTGTTTTTCATTTCATTTAAACAGGTGATTACTAATAACAAACAGCTAATCAGTGAAAAAATATATATCACTAATAGATAAACCTAAAACTGAAACTCAAATGTAAATGAATAAGAAAGGAATAATAAAAAAAATACAATAAATAAACAAAACTCAAAACAAACGTAAATGAATAACCAAAAAAAATATAGTGTAAAAGTGTAGCACAAAAATAATCAGAAATATGACAGACAACACTCACAAGTCAAACGCAAAAACAGCACCAGCTCCTGTGGAATTTCAGCGACTCAACAGCTCTACACTCAAACAAATCAGCCACAGACAAAACTTCCTTTGGTGTACCTACGTGGCCGTTTATGTCTGTGATCACAATGCCCCGAAGTGTTTTCTGCTCCCCATCTGATCCTGCCCTGCTGACGTCCTGGCCCAGTCCTTTCTTTGATCTTTACTTAAACTTAAAACCGTATTCCAGAAATCACACTGCTTGGCCAAACTCTTCCGTCAACGTCTATCTTCTTAGTGGGCTCATGCCTACATTCACTTGTCCCAAAGAGGTGTGGTGGCTCGAGTCTTCCCAAACACCTTTCTTTCTTTCATTCCTGCCTTTTGGAATCTCCAGGAGTTCCACTCAACAAGAAGGTTGGCAAGCATCTATCTACTCCCACCTTCCTTACTTGCTTAATACAAAATGTGGTGATCCTCTCTTGGGAGCTTTGACGAAACCTTTACTGCTGCCTCAGACATTGTTGATGCTTCCCACAGCGTTGCATAAATCTTCACTCTCCATGCTACTCGTCCACTATTCCCCCCTCGCTGGCTGCGTCGCTGATCCCTCTCCTGGACGATGCATTGCGGATTTAGAGGAAGGTTACTGCTTCATTGTTCACCTGGCAGATTGAACCTTGTCGGGAAAAACATCAAGGTCATGAGGCGCTGCGTGGCGGTTTGGTTAAAATGCCGATGAAAAGTTAAAAGGAAATAACAATGATGTCTCTCTCTCCTGGACGATGCGTTGCGGATTTAGAGAAAGGTTACTGTTTGATTGTTTACCTGACTGAATCTTTACGGCAAAACACTGAGGTCATAAGGCGCTGCATGGGGAAATGGTTAAAATTCCGATAAAAAGTAAAAGACAGTGATGCTGAAAACATAATTCCTACAACTTCACAACCGCTTGACCGTCAACACCGGATTCCCGCAGCATGTTGTTGTCATCACTAACTCTCGATCTCCGTATTATCCTCTCCCGTGCTAATTACGTCTGAACATCATTAGACAGATTACATCTCAACAGGAATTACACAAATCCGGAGCTGGTGATAATCTCTAATCTAGTTACATCTGAATGGAAAGTAATAAGCTGGGAAGATGATAACGTGAGAACAAAGAAAAGTAAGAAGGCTGCAAAAAGCTAGCTAATCCATACAATGCTGCTGATAATCTCTAGTCTAGTTATATCTGAATGGAAAGAAATAAGATGGGATGATAAGAACATAAAATAAAAAAATGCTACAAAAAAAAAACATGATATGCAACTCACGAATCTAGTTTGCCTTCTTGAGTGTCACGAAAACCTGATTATTAAAAGGTATCGATCAAACACAACCTTCCTCACAAGTACTCCCTCTTCTTTAATAACACAGTACCTAGTCCTTCCCAGACCCACACTGCAACACTGCATGATGATGGTCTGTCACTCGCGAAGAAGCTGGAGAATGAAGATAATCCTCTGAAAGCAAAAGATACACACACTATAGTAAACCTAAC
Source organism: Scylla paramamosain (assembly GCF_035594125.1). Classification (NCBI taxonomy): domain Eukaryota; kingdom Metazoa; phylum Arthropoda; class Malacostraca; order Decapoda; family Portunidae; genus Scylla; species Scylla paramamosain. The sequence goes on along the minus strand of NC_087157.1, from coordinate 10,034,357 downwards.
CCAACCTAACAACCTAACCTAACCTAACCTAACCTAACAACCTAACCTAACCTAACCTAACCTAACCTAACAACCTAACCTAACCTAACCTAACCTAACCTAACCTAACAACCTAACCTAACCTAACAACCTAACCTAACCTAACCTAACCTAACAACCTAACCTAACCTAACCTAACCTAGCCTAACTAATCCAAACCAAACCTAAGCTAACCAAACAGAACCCCAGCCCAAAGCAAACCTAACCTAACCTCAACCTAACCAAACAAACTAAACCTTAACCAAACCAAACCAAACTGAACCAAATCTAACCTAACCTAACTATAGAAAATACGGCTCTCTCATCTCACCCTCTCCTCCTCCTTCTCCTCTTCCTCCTCCTCCTCCTCCTCCTCCTCTTCCTCCTCCTACACCTCCTCCTGGCAATACCTCACTCGATAACCGCACTCACTCGCTCCTCACCAAAATATTACACGCGATAAATTTTCCGCAGGAGGATATTAATATTTTCCGGTGGGCAGTGTAACTCAGCGGCGCCTCGTATAATAGATGCTGCTACCACGAGTCTATCTACCTAGCTTCCACGTGTTTGCTGCTGCTGCCGTTGTTGTTGGTGGTAGTGGTGGTGGTGGTGGTGGTGGTAATAGAAGTTGTTGTAATTGTATTTGCAGTAAAAGGAGGAAGAGGAGGAGGAGGAGGAGGATGGTAGATAGAGGTGGATGAAGAAGACCAACAACAATAACAGTGCAAATTGTTCGATGTAGCAGTAGTCGTAGTAGTAGTAGTAGTAGTAGTAGTAGTAGTAGTAGTAGTAGTAGTAGTAGTAGTAGTAATTGAAAAGAGAGAATGTACACTTGTATCGAGCGTCAGTAGTGATGTGAAGTACTTAAAACAAGTTGCATTCATGAAAGCACTATTGTAATGTAATGAAATTATAATGAATGGCGAATAGATTTCTTTTTTTTTTCTTTTCAGTTTAATGTTTGCTGACTCTACGTTACACAGTTTACATTTTCATTACTTCCTTCCCTTTCCTCTTCTTCTTTCATACTAAACGCGACTCCGGCATGAATTAATTATGAATCAGATGAGTCTTATGCAAAAAGTAATAATGAATAAGTAAATAAATAAAAATATATATAATATGTAGTGTTTGGAAACCTATAATAGAATGAATGCAAACTTGCCTAAACAAAAGGAAAAAAAAAGTCGGTGAGAAGGAGACACTGTACAAAAAAAAAAAAAAATGGTCTTTTAAAAAATCATTTGAAACACGGAGAAACATTTTATAGCAAACGTGAAATCAAAGAAGTGCAATCAATGAGTAATAACGTAGAAAAATAAGCTAATGGAAGAAATCAAACAAGAACAGTGTACGTGTTACACCGGCAAAAAAAAAAAAGATCGAACTTACTGAAACAAATATAGAAAAAAAAAAGACGTGAACTGATGTAGTAAAGTGCCCCCTGTAGTAAAGAAAGGCATCATGTTGTTATTACCCGCGCATTTGAACGTTATCTGTCAGCTGGAGGCCTCAGCGTGGAAATGGTCCGTGGCTCACCGAGGGAAAACCAGCGTGCTAGCGAAGTCTAACCTTTGCACACACTAAAACTAGACGAGGAGGGGACTTGGCTGGGCGTGTAAAGGGATGGTTGGTTGTCATGGTTCTCACGTCAACAAGAATTCAGCCAGCAGGAAAGACCGTGTGTGGCGGGCGGCAGAAACGCAGCCTTTGGCGTGGCTTTGTCCACCTCTTGAGCAAAACTGTTTCTCTACCGTTTAGTCACAAATGTGGAAGGAAGGCAGCTAACAGAAGCTTCCCATCCTCCATCCCCACAACACTTACCTCTCTCTCTCTCTCTCTCTCTCTCTCTCTCTCTCTCTCTCTCTCTCTCTCTCTCTCTCTCTCTCTCTCTCTCGTCTGAAGCTAGATTCTGGTTATCATTTTAACGAAAGTTAATCACCAAACAAAAGTGTTGTCTTTCTCAACTAGCTTATGTGTAAAGAAACATCTCGCAACACACACACACACACACACACTCTCTCTCTCTCATTCTCTCTCTCTCTCTCTCTCTCTCTCTCTCTCTCTCTCTCTCTCTCTCTCTCTCTCTCTCTCTCTCTCTCTCTCTCTCTCTCTAATAATTTTGACGAAAGTTTGTCAAAAGTCTAGTCTCTCTCATTTTAGCAAGAGAGCAAAGAAGCGAACAAAATAAAGTACTCTCATTCTTTCTCCGTCTCCTGAACAGCGTCCCACACTGCTCAGTAAGCCACGATATTTACATTATGTAAGACACTGAGGAAAAGCAGGATACCGTAAGCTACCAGAGTAACGACTCTTGACAAAACTAGTAAACTGACGAGGGAGGCACCGTGAGGAGACTTAACAAACATTAATGAAACAAAGTGATGATACGGGACATTATAACGTAACATAACAAAAAATAACAATATAGACTGATGATACACGCTACCGTAACGTGAAGCAACAAACAAGAACAATAATAACCAATAATAAAGACACCTACAAGTGACTGAACAAACAATAACAACACAAACTGACAATACAATATACCGTAATATGACGTAACAACCACTAACAATACAAACTGACAATACAAGGCACTGCAACATGGCGTAACAAACACCAACAAAACTAAAAGGCCGAGTAAGCGTAAAGTAACCCAACAATATGTAAGTTAGCATCGAGTGGCGTCACCCTCATCACCATGACAACCTGGGGGCATCATGGCCGTCCTCAACCTCAACCACCACCACCACCACCACCCGTCCCCTCCCCCTCCCTTCCCAGTGACCGGCCTGTAAATCGAGAGGTCTTGATCTGTATTATGAGGGTGTTGGCGGGACTTTGGGCCAGCCACGACAAGGAGGAAGACGCTTTCGTTCCGCGTCAACATGAATATCGCGTAAAGTGTGTCAGATCGGGTATGCAAGGCGATTACGGGATGGGAAGCTTTCCGTCTGTTTGACAACACGCGGGAGGAGGCTCGCGGCCCCTTGAATAAACCACCGTCAAAGCCGTCAGGGGAAGATTCTCAAGTTTATTCCACGGCGTGTTTCAAAGTTTTTTAACTTTTTGGTGAAGTTTTGTTAGTTTTTCTTTTTTTTTTTTAGTTTATTTATTTGCGCCGTTGTCCGTGGTGGTACTAGTGTTGTTATGGTGGTGGCTGTTATTAGATTATTGTTAATTATTATTATTATTACTACTACTACTACTACTACTACTACTACTACTACCACCACTCCTACTCTTACTCCTACTGCAACCACCATACAACCACAACCACTACCACAACACCCACAACCACCACTACAACACCCACCACCACAGCACCCACAACCACTACCACCACAGCACCCACAACCACCACCACCACCACCACTACAATATGAAGCAAGCAAGCATGCCAGAGCGGTGAAATGAAGGCATCCTAAGTGTCAGTGGGCATCATTTTCTCGTCCGTGGGTGTCCGCCGCCACGGGGAGCTTACACGAGGAAGCGAGACAGCAGCGGCGGCCGGCACGTGTAGTGAAGGCGTCCCTGTCACTACACTTCGAAGTATCTGAATACTTCGTTTGCTCTCTCACCAAGACTATTTCCACAGGCCACAGAAATGATTAGCTGCGTTGCTCCTGTTAATATTGTAGAAGCTTTGTTAATCTGTCACTAGAATCGTAAAAACACACTTAAAAATCCAAGAAGCTTATCAAAAAGGCCCATATTCTGAACACTTTGCTCTCTCACCATGACTATTTTCAAAGGCCACAAAAAAGATTAGCCAAGTTTTCAAGGGTGTTGTTACCGTTAATAATGAAGAAATCTTGTTAATCTGTCACTAGAATCGTAAAAACACCTTCGACTGCAGCATTTTGAAAGTAGTGAGGGTGCGGTACAGAAGTGTTACAGTTGTTAGAGGGATCTGATCACCGCGTAAGATAGCAGTGCAGGAAGGACGAAGTGACATAACCCCACGCCAGCCAGTAATTAGAGGTGAGTGAATGTTTCGTGGGTAAATTAATAGAGGTTAAATATAGGTAACTTATTATAATGTATAGATTAATGAGTATGCCATGAATGCAATCATTTGAGATTAAGTAATGAATGAACGGGTGAATGAATGGATGGATGAGAGAGAGAGAGAGAGAGAGAGAGAGAGAGAGAGAGAGAGAGAGAGAGAGAGAGAGAGAGAGAGAGAGAGAGAGAGAGAGAGAGAGAGAGAGAGAGAGAGAGAGAGAGAGAGAGAGAGAGAGAGAGAGAGAGAGAGAGAGAGAGAGAGAGAGAGAGAGAGAGAGAGAGAGAGAGAGAGAGAGAGAGAGAGAGAGAGAGAGAGAGAGAGAGAGAGAGAGAGAGAGAGAGAGAGAGAGAGAGAGAGAGAGAGAGAGAGAGAGAGAGAGAGAGAGAGAGAGAGAGAGAGAGAGAGAGATGAGGATAAAGGCATAAATAGCAAGAGATCAATAAGGAAAGGTACATGAAAACAAAAAAGAATGAAATAAAAAATACGAAAAGAATATTAAAATAACGTGAAAAAAAGAGGAGGAGGAGGAGGAGAAGGAGGAAAGGACACCAACATGAGAAGGGGAGCAAAGAAGAGTCTAGAAAAAAATAATTAATTAATTAAAAGAAGGGGAAACGAAAGGTATTGAAAAGGAAAGAGGAGGAGGAGGAGGAGGAGGAGGAGGAGGAGTAAAAGAAGAAGAAGAAGAAGAAGAAGAAGAAGAAGAAGAAGAAGAAGAAGAAGAAGAAGAAGAAGAAGAAGAAGAAGAAGAAGAAGAAGAAGAAGAAGAAGAAGAAGAAGAAGAAGAAGAAAAAAGAAGAAGAAGAAGAAGAAGAAGAAGAAGAAGAAGAAGAATAAAGGAATAAAGGAAAAAAGAAAGAAAAACAACAACAACAACAACAACAACAACAGCAACAACAACAACAACAACAACAACAACAACAACAACAACAGCAACAACAACAACGACAACAACAACAAAAAGAAAAGAAAAAACAGAGAAGAGAAGAAAGAAGAAAAAGATGAAGAAGAAGAGGAGGAAGAGGAGGAGGAGGAGGAGGAGGAGGAGGAGGAGGAGGAGGAGGAGGAGGGGGAGGAGGAGGATCTCAACAGAAACACACAATCCCCGCCGGCCTCTTGGTCTCTCTTGTAAATATATTGACGGCTCTCTTAACCTCAAGAATTTATTTCAAGTTTTTTCTATCCTCTTCTACGGCCGAAGCTGGACAGATCCACTTGAGTCCATCTGTGGGGATTGAAGGATCAAGCGAGCAGGAAGAGAAGGGAGGGGAAGGGAGAGGGGGAGGTAAGAGGCGGGGAGGGATGATTGGGGGTGTGGAGGAGAAGGAGGATGAGGGGGTAAGAAGTGAAGTGAAGTGGAGGAAGAGCACAATGCAGAGGAGAGAGAGAGAGAGAGAGAGAGAGAGAGAGAGAGAGAGAGAGAGAGAGAGAGAGAGAGAGAGAGAGAGAGAGAGAGAGAGGCAGACGGACAGAGGCGGACGGACAGAGACAGACGGACGGATAGACTGACAGAAAGACACACATACACACACACACACACACACACACACACACACACACACACACACACACACACACACACACACAGGTTGACAGACAATAAAACATACATACAAACACAAAGTATACATAGAAACAGACATGCAAAAGGACAGACAGACAGACGTAAAGACAGACAGACATTAAGACTAACTGACTGACTCATAAGACAAAAATGAATGAATAAATAAAAGGAGAGTATGATTTTAGTTTCTTTTTATAACACTGACTCACTCTTTCATTCATTTAATCATTTTTTTATTCATCCATTCATTCATTCATTCATTCATTCATTCATTAAGTTTTTTGCAGAGCTATGACATAAAAAATAACGAACACATCCCGCCACATTTACATATCCAATAGTATGCACTGACGCAATTCTTTCATTAGTGTTTATTAAAGAGAGATATAATTACTAGGCTCTCCTCTCCTCGAGCTCAGTGCCTCCATAATATCCAGTTGATTGGGCGACTCAAAGCGCTGCAACACTGGAGTCATAGGGTATCCAGTAAGATAAGTGTTAAGGTCGAGAGAATAACTAACGTGATCTTACCTTACGTTCCCTTCTGTTGCTTTACCTAACCTAACAATATACACGAAAAGTCTGTGACGAACAAATAAGCTCTTTTTCCAGTACAATTTATTTGGGAGCCGTAAATAAGCGGCTCTTTTTTTTTTCTTTGTGTGTGTATGTGTATGTATCTTTAACAGGGTTCTACACGCATAAAGAAGGGAAACACACACAATATAATGAGTTACAGTAGACGTGTGTAACAAAGTTGTCACACACTGAGCGGGAGAAGCGATGGTGTTTCCGTGTTGGGGTGCCATGAATGCACCTCACGCCTGCTGACACCCACTTAAGAGTGGATAGAAAGATCAGCACGGCACCCCACGCCCAGCACCCACCACGCCATCACACACCCAACACCATGAGAATGCAGCCCCATACTTAAACCCTTTCACTGCGATACGAAACAATTAACAGCGCCAGAAATAATGAAAGAGATCCTTATAAGCATCTATTAGAAAGGAGATTAAAAGAATAGATTTTGCAATTTCTACTCAGTTTAAAAATTGGAAGTGGCTACAGAACAAGTAAAGATGTCTCAGAGTGATTATTAATTAAGGAAAGATGCATCAAATATTTGTCAAAGGGTTATAACACTCCCCCTCATAAGAACTAATTCCAAAGGTCAAAAAGATAAACATCCGGGTTTTCACGCGTTTTTTCCCCCACTTATAATAAAGCGTCCTTGTTAAACTACCCCCAGGATCATGAAAACTCTTGAAAACACTAATAACTTCTACTGAAGCCTGTCAAAAGTAGTCGAGAAACGTTTGGGGAATATGGGTGCTGGAAGATGGAGGTTGTGAGAATGTTTCCGAGTCAACCATTGAAGTGAGGAAGGGGAAGGGGGAACGAACTTAAAGAAGAGGTGGTGGTGGTGATGGTGGTGGTGGAGAAGAAGGAGGAGGAGGTGGTGGTGGTGGTGGTGGTGGGGTGGAAAAAAGGTGGAGGAGGTGGTGGGGTGGTTCTCTTTCGCTCGGTCACTCCCGGGGTCCGCCTCGCCCACGGGTACTTAACGTGCATTAGGATAAACGCTGTTTCTTGTATTAACTTAATCGCGGAACAAGTCACTCAAGCGAGCAAGCACACTGGGAGAGATACGATTCAAGGAGTGACCTAAGGATAGGGACACGTGGTGATATGTCAAGATTTCAGGGGGCTTAGTTATCTGCATATCCATTGAGCGAGTGGTAGTTCCTGTAAAAGTGGGCGAGAGAAAATCTTAGTCCCGGCTACCCGTTCGCCTGAGTGAGCTAAACACGGCCAAGAAAGAAAACGGCTGTAGTGTGGGCGAGTGGGATAACTCCGCCCATGGGATTAACTGATACCGCCGCCCCACACTCACTCACTCACTCTCAACTCACTCTCCCTCGCCCTCCTAAGCCCTTCCTTCTTCCGTCTCTTACCTAACAGAATTATCATCCTCACGGCCATAAAAATTCTTGCAGTCAATATATTTCACACGAATATCTAAACAGTGAAATATCAATTATGAGCGTGTGTTTTGTTTTCTTCTCTCTATTCGTGCAGTGTGTAACTTTTTAAAAACTGCACCACGGCTTTCTTGAGGCTTGGGGCAGTTCTTAAGACTGGTTCTTAAGAATATATCTGAGAGTCAAATAGTCCATATATGAAAAATTAAGCTTTTATATAATATTATTCCACACAAGCTCATGCTCTTAGTAAAAGTATATTAATGGACCAAAAACATCTAAATCTTTATATTTCATCTGCGTTTTTTTCTTCCAGCATCAATTAAAAAGGAAAATAAATCAATATACCACCCTTTTTTCCACAGCACATTACGCATTGGCTCAAATAAACATAACTTTAATAGGACGCACGTAAAGAGGACAGAGAGAGAGAGAGAGAGAGAGAGAGAGAGAGAGAGAGAGAGAGAGAGAGGAATCACTGGTCAGGTAGGGGATAGGTGTAAGGGGTGGGGAGCGCTGCAGGTACAAGTACACGTAGTAATGTTGACGCCTAAATCATAATCCTTTATCAGGTAAGGTCGTGGCGACGCCCTCCGCTAAGACCCACCCGCCGTATCGTGAAGGGCGTTAGTCTTCTTTGTGTAATGGAACAAGAGAGAGGGAGAGAGCATAAGTAATTAGGCTCTGGAGATGCCAATGACACACACACACACACACACACACACACACACACACACACACACACACACACACACACACACACACACACACACACACACGCCAAAATTCGACTCAGAGGCTGCTTACCTCAGTGCGCCCTTTTAGAAGTTACGGGGCCGCTACCTTGAGACACCCCCATCACCCTACCCACCTCCATCCACCCACCATTCATCCCCATCCACCCCCGTCTCTTCTCTATCTGCCCCTTCCTAACGCCCCGCCGCCAGCTACCAGTCCGTAGAGTCGGGACGCGCCTTGGGAAGCTAGAGGGGCGCGGCGTTACGTTGCGGGGCGGGGCAGAGGCATCTCTCTCTCTTGCCGCCTCTCTTGATGGTACAAAGTGAGAATCCATTTTGGAGGCGTGCATTTTTCCAGTATTACTGCAGCCAGCGAGGAGAAGACGTGGTATTTAAGGATTGGAACCGAAATGCAGCAAGACGGAGGGGAGAAGGGTCTGTAGTTCGTGGTGAGGGAGTGAGGGGAGGTGGTGGTGAAGGAGATGGGTACTCGTAGTGATAGTGGTGGTGGGGGTTTGTGGGATGGAGGAGAGTCTGTGTGTGTGTGGGTTTGGTTGGTAAAGAGGATGTGGAGTGATAGGGAAAGGTGGTAATAGTGGTGGTGGTACGCACGCATGTATATAATACGGAGAGGCGCCAATGGAGTGTAGTATAGACGTAAAAAGAGTCTAAGATTAAGATGGAGTAGGAGCCGCGCGAGGTGGACAGAAAGATCCAGGATTAACTAGGATTAACCAACAGCAAAAAGCCACGAATGAACCTTGCAACGCAGAATAATAATAATACCGACCACGGAATACTACAGCGCTAACCTCCCGTCCAGCCAGCCAGCTCGCCGCACAGACCCACAGACAGGCAAGGAATAAAGCTGATCGCAGAATGCATACGAAAAATTGATTAAAATTCGTATAGTGTATCTCTGCAATGCAACGGAGTGGTAGAAGCGTGGCCTGTACCACGGCTTAGATCACGGTGGTGGCGGAGGCGGCGGTAGTACCAGAAGCAGCAGCAGTGGTAGCAGAGTTCCCATAATACTGACGCGAACCAGAAATATGAAAAAAAAATGAGAAGAAACCCGAGCGATTAGCCTTTCCCCTCATCGCTCCCCATCAACAACTGTTAAATATGCGTGCTCGTTAAAGCTTCACCTTGAATAGTGGACGTGGTTCTTGCCGCTACTAATGCCGCCCTGATCTGCCCGACGGGTGCAAACCACACTCATCCCCGGGTTTGGCGAGTCTGTCTGCCATAGAGCGGCGAGTCTATCTATCTACCGAGGCCTGGAGCTCCTCACACTGGCCAAAAAAACGCAAGGGAACAACAGGAGTCTACAACGGTGCTTTTTCTCTCTCCTCGTTGGTAGTAAGAGTGTTATCATCTCCAGCTGTTTGTTACTCTCAGTGTGTAAAAGGCAGTACAGACAGAGGAAAATCTTGATTCTTGGCTCTTGCTTTCTCTTTGTGTTTACTTACTTCCTTCATGTCTCAGTAATTCATTTCCGCTTAGAACTTTATCCTCATTTTCACTTCGACACATGACGCTTTTGATATTGAGAAAATGCGTGCTATTTATATTCTGTTTTCGTTCTTATAGAAGACGGGAGAAATAAAAACAGCCCGGCGTAAAACTAAATTCTTCCGCACTTCACCATTACATTTGTTGCTGGAATACTGGGAATCTTGTGAGCCAATCAGTTTCTCGTTCTTTGCCACCTGTGTATGTGTCGGTTAGTCACTTCACTCTGCCGCCAGTCCAGCACACACACACACACATACACACACACACACACACACACACACACACACACACACACACACACACACACACACACACACACACACACACACACACTTACTTCTTTCTTACACCCCAATATCCTCCAACAGAAAAAAAAAAAAGCATTCCATGCCTACCTACAACTATCCACCTCACCTTATATAACTCCACTACGAAACCTTGCCACAAGACTTACCACTTCACCTTCCTCTCCCATTCCACCTTCACTCACTCACTCTATCTTCCTCACCCTTCTGCATCCCCCCGCTCTGCCCCACCCTAAGGAAATAACTCCACATTGTAAAAAGGGTGAGCGGACCCTTGGCTGTAGTTAATCAGAGACTCTGTGGCTCCTGGGAAAAAATGAGCACGTCCATTATCTTCAGAGGAAACAGTCGAAGGGGGGAAGGGAGAGGTGAGGAGCGCGGGAGTAAGAGGGAAAGAGGGAGATAGCGCAGTGGAGAAACGGGAGGGAGGGAGGGAGAGAGAGAGAGAGAGAGAGAGAGAGAGAGAGAGAGAGAGAGAGAGAGAGAGAGAGAGAGAGAGAGAGAGAGAGAGAGGTATAGCATCGGCCACACTTCCTTCGTAGATAATTTTGTGTTGTGAGGAATTGCGGAGCATGAAGAAAGTTACAAGAGATCTATGCTCTTCATAAAAATATATAATCATAAATATAATAATAATAATAATAATAATAATAATAATAATAATAATAATAATAATAATAATAATAATAACAACAACTACAAGGTACCATTGTAACTCTATCGATGCCTACAACAACGACAACAACAACAACAACCAGTCTCCATACTGTCACACACATACACACACACACACACACACACACACACACACACACACACACACACACACACACACACACACTATATCAAACCACATCATGAAACGCGGCCCACTCTCCCCGTAGACTAATGAAACGTAAAGTGAGTTTTCCGTAGACTTTTGACACAGAGAAATCTGGGGGAAATTTAAAAAGATCATAAATCCACAAGTACATTTAGATCTTCTTCAAAATCTGCGCGCCGGTCTCCTATCACAAACCCAACTTTGTTCTAGAATATCAATGAAATTCGTGGAGGACTCTTGGAGATAACTGAAGATTGTTTTCTTTTTTCTTTTTCTGCAAACAAATTAACAAACAAAAAAACTGATGAACAAACATGAATGAACTCACAACCTCAGGTAAGAATAAGTAGAAGACAAGAACAAAAACAACAACAGGAACAAGAACTGGAGCAATAAAGGAAAAACAAGAAGAGGAGGAGAAAGAAGAAGTGTTTGTGGAGAAGACAACTACTGCGACCACGAACACACACACACACACACACACACACACACACACACACACACACACACACACACACACACACACACACATAAGGAAGCATGTGTGAGCATTCAATTGCAAAAAAAGAAACTCAGTAGTGAAGAGAAAAATAATAAAATGAACGAAAAGCGAAGAATGAAGGTAAAAATAAAGTACAGGAAAAGATAGGGCATAAAACTAGAGAGAGAGAGAGAGAGAGAGAGAGAGAGAGAGAGAGAGAGAGAGAGAGAGAGAGAGAGAGAGAGAGAGAGAGAGAGAGAGAGAGAGAGAGAGAGAGAGAGAGTACACGTATTTCATATTATTTCCCTCGCACATCACGTATCTCTCTCTCTCTCTCTCTCTCTCTCTCTCTCTCTCTCTCTCTCTCTCTCTCTCTCTCTCTCTCTCTCTCTCTCTCTCTCTCTCTGCAATATAGAGTAGTTATTTTTCTCTACATATCTCCTCCACCTCTCCTACTCACCCTCCTCTTCTCCTTTCCTCCTACTAAGAGTCACTCGAATTCAAATTTGTGTCTAGGAGGAGGAAGAGGAGGATGAGGAGAAGGAGGAGGAGGAGGAGGAGGAGGAGGAGGAGGAGGAGGAGGAGGAGGAGGAGGAGGAGGAGGAGGAGGAGAAGAGAGGACAGAAGAAGAAGAAGAAGAAGAAGAAGAAGAAGAAGAAGAAGAAGAAGAAGAAGAAGATGTAGGAGGACGAGTACGACAACAACGAAGATAACAACGAGAAGAAAGAAAGAAAGAAAAAGAAAAAAACACAAAAAGGAAAAAGAACAAAAAAGAGAACGAGAAAGACGGAAAGGAACGAAGGAGTCAGAGAAGGAGGAGGAGGAGGAGGAGGAGGAGGAGGAGGAGAGGAAGAGGAAGAGGAGAAGGAGGAGGAGGAGAAGGGGAAGAAGGAGGAAGAAAGGAGGAGGAGAAAAAGAAGGAAGAGGAGGAGAAGGAAAAGGAAGAGGAGGAGGAGAAGGAGGAGGAGGAGGAGGAGGAGGAGAAGGAGGAGGAGGAGAAGGAGGAGGAGGAGGAGGAGGAGGAGGAGGGGCCGAGCAGAAGAATAATACCGGGAGCTGATAGCGGCGTTAATGTCATTAAAAGCTTCTAAGTGCCATTCTCCATCACAGGCTTCTGATGGCTGCTGCTGCTGCCTCTTCGGGCCGTGGGGGAGGGGGATGCGCGGTGAAGAAATGATGGGAGGGAGGGAGGGAGGGAGGGAAGCAAGGAAGGTGAAAGGGAGTGAAGGAGGTAGGAAATGACGGAGAGAGAGAGAGGGAGAGGAGGAAGGAAAGGTAAGGGAGAAAGAGGAAGAAGAAGAAGGAAAGGTAAGGGAGAGAGAAGACAGAAGGGAGATGGGAGATAAAGCAGAAAATGAGGGAAAGAGAAGGAAGGTAGAGAGGAGAGGAAAGGGAAGGGAGAGGGGAGGAAAACAGTGAGGGGATGGGAAAAAATTAGGGCAAGAAAGAGCAATGAGAGAGAGAGAGAGAGAGAGAGAGAGAGAGAGAGAGAGAGAGAGAGAGAGAGAGAGAGAGAGAGAGAGAGAGAGAGAGAGAGAGAGAGAGAGAGAGAGAGAGAGAGAATAATAGACAGGAGTGGAGATGAATTATAGAAGTGAAAGAAGAGCAAGTTAAGAAATGTAGGAAGGAAGGGAAGGAAGGAAGGAAGGAAGGAAGGAAGGAAGGAATGTTGGGAGGAAGGAAGACCGGAGGGAAGGAGTCAAAGAATGGAGGAAAGGAAAAGAAGAAATATGTAGGAAAGAAAAGAAGGGAAAATCTAGGAAAGAAGAGAAGAAGAAGAAGAAGAAGAAGAAGGAAGGAAGGAGATATTAATTAAGTGAATAAGTGAAAAGAGAGAAGAAAGAACGAATGATAGAAATGAAAGAAGGCAGAAGGAAGGGAAGTAGAGGGAAATGGATGGAGAATGATAGCAGGAAAGATGAACAAGGGTGAAAATAATAGATACAAAAGAAAATGCATAAGTAGATAATCAAGTAAATAAAGGAATGGAACAAAAAGAAAGAAACAAAAAAACTAGGCAAGGAAGAAAGAAGAAAGGAAAAGAAAAAAAGCGGAAGGGAAAAGAAAAGGGGAAGGGAAAAAAGTAACAGGAATTAAGAAAATAAGAAAACAACTCTGAAAATTAAACTGAAAATGAAGTGAAGATGAAAAGAAAAGAAAATACCCCAAAAATAATTAGAAGTAAGGAACGAAGGAACAAACGAACAGACGAGAGAAGGAAAGAAAGAAGGAAGGAAGAAAGGAAGGAAGGAAAAAGGAATGAAGAAAGGAAAGCAAAAAATAACAAAAGGAACAAACGGACAAATGAAGGAAAGGAAGAAAAGAACGGAAAGGAATAAAAGAAGAAAAGAAGACAAAGGAGTGAAGGAAGGAAGGAAGAAGGGAAAAAAGAAAAGCAAGAAAGAACAAAAGGAACAAACCAACAAATTAAAAAAAGGAAGAAAAAGATCGAAAAAAATAGAGAATGAATGAATGAATGAAGGAAGGAAGGAAGGAAGGAAGGACAAGAACGTAGAAGGGGAGGAACAAAGGAAGACAAAGGGAGGAAAGGAGGGAAAACTTTCACACAAAGATAAAAATGTTTAACACGAATTAAAACTTGTTTGATCTGATCCTGACCAGAAGAATGTAGTGGAGTAGTGGGGCCAAAGGGGAGAGAGGGAGGGAAGGAGGGAGGGAGGGAGGGAGGGAGGGAAAGAGAGAAAGAGGGAGGGAGGAAAGAAAAATGTATGAGGGAGAGAAAGGGAGAAGGTAAGGAGCGGAAAAGAAAGAAACAGCGAGGTGGGGAATGAAGGAATGGATAGAGAGAGAGAGAGAGAGAGAGAGAGAGAGAGAGAGAGAGAGAGAGAGAGAGAGAGAGACTATCCTACTAAACATTAATTACGGAATTAGAGAAAACTAATTACGAAAGAAAAAAATAACAGCAATTAGAGAGAGAGAGAGAGAGAGAGAGAGAGAGAGAGAGAGAGAGAGAGAGAGAGAGAGAGAGAGAGAGAGAGAGAGAGAGAGAGAGAGAGAGACAACAGAACACGAGTACAAACAATAAAACCATCCCTTGGGGGAATACCAGAGAGAGGGGAGGGAGAGGAGCGGGAGCAGGATGGGGAGGAAAAGGGCGAGGGGGGTGGGGGAGAAGCGCATGTAAGTACTATGTGGCTACGGTGAGGTCACGGCACGCACAGTACACCATACGTACCCTACACACACACACACACATATATACACACACACACATACACACACACATACACAGTATTACCCTTCACCAGCCTACTCGTACATTACTGAGGATGAGAGAGAGAGAGAGAGAGAGAGAGGAGAGAGAGAGGGAGGGAGGAAGTTACATGGACTAGGAGAGGAAGGTGTAGTGTGGTGTGGAGTAGGAGTAAGAGCAGGAGGAGCAGGAGGAGCAGGAGGAGCAGGAGGAGCAGGAGGGGAAGATGGGGTTGAATTATCATAAACAGACTAATCACCACGGCCGTCACTTGTGCTCATCCTCTTTGTGCGATCATAACACCACGCCAACGCCATCTAGCTTAGCATCTCCCCCCCAACCAGCACCACCACCACCACCACCACCCCCACCACTCTTCAGCCTGAGCCTTCACCCCCTACCCCCCAATCAGCACCAGATAATCGGACACTGGATATACCAAAACCCAGGGCTATAATTCAAGTTTAGAGGAATAATGATAAAATAAACTAATGTCGTTATTAACATGTTAGGAGGAGGAGGAGGAGGAGGAGGCGTGAGGTGGTAGAGGGATGTGTTTGGAAGAGCTGTGGGGGGAGTGGAGGTGTGGAGGGAGTGGGTTAGGGGTTGGGGGGAGGGGGAGGGGAGCGCGCTGGGAGAGGAGGCACCACCAGGCAGTCAGTCAGTCCAAGGGTGTTAACGTAAAATATCCTGTTTACTCGCACAACTAATGCATTATCACGTTAGCTGATCATCTGACGTGTGTGTGTGTGTGTGTGTGTGTGTGTGTGTGTGTGTACTGACCCCATGAAGGACAGGAGGCTCGGTTGCAGAGGTATAAAGTATGTAGTGCGAATGGAAAGGTTACTGTACTCTCCTCTCTCTCTCTCTCTCTCTCTCTCTCTCTCTCCTCTCTCTCTCTCCTCTCTCTCTCTCTCTCTCTCTCTCTCTCTCTCTGGCGTTATTTGAGTTATCATTCCCTACGTTCAGTGTGTGTGTGTGTGTGTGTGTGTGTGTGTGTGTGTGTGTGTGTGTGTGTGTGTGTGTGTGTTCAAGGACACACACACACACACACACACACACACACACACACACACACGGGCGGTCACCCACTTATCTGCGTATCAGCATCTCTCGCACTCCTTATCAGTAAAGATGCAAATTCACTTTCCATGTACGAGAGAGTGAAGGGATCAAGTCGTCACGCCCCAAGCGGCTGAACAGGTGAGGGGGAAGTGACGACTGGACGAGGGCGTGGGTTAAGATCGCCCACGTCAAAACACGCCATAGGAAATCTCATCTATCGCCTTAACCTTTACCACCGTGAATTCTCAAGCTCCACTGAAAGGTACCGGGGTTCTCAAGGGTGTTCTCATGTCTCCAGTGATAGTTCAATAAGGGACTCTGAATCACTAACAGGGAAAGAACATCCATGAGTACCTGACCTATCCTCTCTGTGGTTCCTTAGAAAATAGTTCTGATGAGACAGTCATACAGTCATACATTTAATTAAGAATACTGATGTTAGGTTAGGTTAGTTATGTTAGGTTAGGTTAGTAGGTTATATTAGGCTGTGTTGTGTTGTGTTGTGTTGTGTTATGTTGTGTTGTGTTGTGTTGTGTTAGGTAAGGTAAGGTAAGTTAAGGTAAAGTTAGGTAAGGTAAGCTAAGGTAAAGTTAGGTTAGGTTAAGTTAGGTTAGGTTAGGCTAGGTCAGGTTGTGTGAGGACTTGTGTGCAACCCGTCACCCAGCAGACAGACAGACAGACAGACAGAGAGACAGACAGACAAACACACAGACAGACACACAGAGAGACGGACGGACGGACGGAAAGACAGACAGATTACACTTCATGGATCTCGGCGTCTCGTGCTGTTGCTGTCACACTGCTGTTGCCGCTGCCGCTGTTTTACACACAAATATACAGTCACAGGAGGATTTGGCGTGGCTGGCGAGGTGGGCAGTGAACGCCAGGCGTCGCTTTGCTCACACTGTGGTCTCGCTTAAGCTGCAGTAAGCCGGTGGTGTGGCGCTCAGCTGACCCGCCGCCATCCGCAGAACCCAACACCCACTCTTGTGCACCGCATCTCTCTTCTACGGTGAAGGGGAGGGCTTGGGGTGGAGGGGAGGATGGGGCTTGTTGAGAGTTGGTTCTTGGTTCTTAGTTCTATACATGAATAGTCGTTTGTCACATGCGTCGTTTTCATTCGCCATAAAACTCCGTGGCGAGTTTTTATGTACATACGAGCACCACAACAAAGAGGTGTCATAATGATTGCATAACGTTACACGTCGTTCTCCTCGCCATGAATCCTCGAGACAAACTATTCACTTCTGACACCGCACGCAGAAACACAGCATAACGGTCATGTAATGGCATCGTAACCACCTCGCACCTCCTCGCACGGACACCACGTAACAACAACAGACACGATGGACTTTCATGAAAACCAAGAGCTATGGAACCTTCTTTTAAACTTTGAAGAGGACAATTTTCAGAGGCCACAACGATCAGTCAGACTCTCCTGGGTGTTTTTCCTATAGATGATGCAGAACGCTTACCAAACAATCACCATGAATAATAAAACGCTCCAGAAAACCTCTCAAAAACATACATTTGACCTTTTAAAACAAACAAGGGGAAGTAAGACGGCAAAACGTTTGAGAAGTACATAGAATACCATGAACATTCTCTCTCCCTTACATTCCCCGTCATACTGAAAGACACTGACTCAGGCCCGTATTCAAAAACGCTTTGCTCTATCACCACTATTTTCAAAGGCCACAGAGATGATTAGCCGAGTTCTCAAAAGTAAATTTCTCATGTTAGCAATGCAGAATTCTTGTTAATCTGTTACTAGAACCATAAAAAGACATCCTAAAAAAACCCGTGTCACTTCAGCTGTAGCCTCTTGAAAGTAGTGGTGTGGCGCAGAAGGGTTTCAGAATATGGTCCTCAGAGGCATGCCAAGCTGTTGTCGCCTCAGAGGATCTAGTGGTGGTGGTGGGGTGGTAGTGGTTGTGGCGGGTCAGACTCCCCTTCACACCTCGTCAGCTCGTCCCGCCGCGGTGGCTACGGCGCCGCTCAAAGCCCCTCACAGCCTTGCTAAGACTTTTATGAATTAATTCTGACACGGCGCAGATTTCCTCGTGTGACCCTCGGGATTTGTCTGTTTGTGTATGAATGAGAGAGATGAGAGAGAGAGAGAGAGAGAGAGAGAGAGAGAGAGAGAGAGAGAGAGAGAGAGAGAGAGAGTGTGTGTGTGTGTGTGTGTGTGTGTGTGTGTGTGTGTGTGTAGCACCTAAACCAAACTGACAGGTGTTAGCAACAATACCAAACCTACATCCATACACATTCACTCTCACCACACTCTCACTTTTGTGTATATCCCCCCCCCTCTACCCTCTTCTCTACACTTCCTATCCTACACCTCCCATCTACACTCCTACACCTCATTTCCTCATTTTTTTCGTACAGTTTCACCACACCTGTACACTATCTCTTACACTTCTAGTTCTCTGTGTATTTATTCTGTATACTCCTGACCCTACACCCAATACACTCTCTTTGTACGTATTTCCCTTACATTTCTCAATCACAGAATAATTTTTGTCGCTGTTTATTTGTAATTTTCCCTGCCATCAATTCTCTTGTTAAAGAATAATACGATTAAATAAGATAAAGTAGTGTGTGTGTGTGTGTGTATGTGTGTGTGTGTGTGTTTGTGTGTGTGTGTGTGTGTGTGTGTGTGTGTTTAAGTTCATGTTGTGCTGTATTAATATTCACGTACTTTCATCAATCATCTGTACTTCAAAATCCTTCAAATCCTCAAAAATTCCTTAAAATCATGAACTTACTCACCATTAACACCACCACCACCACCACCACCTCTACCACCACCAGCTGCAGTGCCACCCCCACTCATTATCCACCCTGTTCTTCCATCATCCTTTATCACCACGTCTTCTCTTTTCATATTTTCCAGGTCCCTTATTGCTTTAAACCTCATAATTAGATCTCCCCTTTCTCGGCTCTAGTCACGGCAGCTCAAGCTTATCCAGTCTCTTCTTCTTATGATCTGACTCCACTGTGCTTATTATATATTGTCCTCTATACGTCTCCATATGTCCTCCCTAACTTCCCTGTGTGTTTTTTTTACCGTCTTTTGTAAGGTTGGAGAAAAGTATGAGTTTGCATTCAAGTCTTGCCTGTATTATGGATACTGTTCGTATTATTAAGATTTTGCTTTCGTAAATCATCATAATACGTTGTTTTTTCTTGTGTGTGTGTGTGTGTGTGTGTGTGTGTGTGTGTGTGTGTGGTTATCACTCATTAGGATATGGAAATGAAATAGTTGATACCGGATAGAGTGACTAGATGAAGAGAAGAGATAAGGTAACAACTCCTGCTGGGACAGACGGGCAGCCAGAGAATAGAGATGAGAGGGGAGGGTACTGATAAGGAGAAAGAGGAGGAGGAGGAAGAACAATAAGACAGACACTAGTTCAGGTGAGGTCGGCATGAGTGATAAGCTAGGTAACACTGAACAAGAAATAAATGATCCTCAGAAACACTTCTAAAGATGAGAAAAAAAAATCAAAATGAAAAAACAACAAGGTACGTAGGGAAGGGAGATAATAAGATACTGGAATCAATAACACAAGCGAAGTCTCCCAAGTTCGTACGCCAATCATTTTTTTCCTCGTCACACACACACACAC
>NC_087157.1:9995000-10010000 GCF_035594125.1 Scylla paramamosain | reverse complement strand
CATTCACAATCCCATCATATTACTACACTACCATCACTATTATAATCACATCTATCTTTACCATCACAGTCTCACGCCCTCATCTTCACAATCCTACTGTACCACCATAATTATATTTAACCTCACTATAGATACCATCACTCATTCACCTGTGCAGCCTCATCACCCCACCACAGCACCACACTCCCTCACCACCACACCATCATTGCAACCAAACACGCACACAAACATTATCTTTACCAGTGCATCAGTACCGCCACACCACACCAGGACACCCAACACCACACCTCAAGCACACCACCTCACCACACCACACTACCCAACACCACACCACACCACACCATACCACCACCTCACCACACCACACTACCCAACACCACACCACACCAGACCATACCACCACCACACCACACTACCCAACATCACGCCACGCCAGGCTGCCACCCCGAGCCTCCCTCCCTCCTTTCCTCCCTCCCCAGGTACAGAAAGTCAACAGTGCCTCAGCCTCTCCTCCACTTGCGCCGTGATAAACCCGCAGGACGCCCCGGGATCCCTGACTGGCGGAGTTCGACATGGCCACTCCATTAGCATGCAAATCCCAGAGATCCCACGGAAGGAATGTTTAAAGAACTAGATCCTCTGCGCTTCTTACTCTAGAAGCCCTGCGACTTGGCTGTCCTAAGAGGGAGCAGGGACACGCCGCCTCCCGCTATTTTGAGGGATTCCACACAGGATTAAGGCATGATGCTCTCCTGCTCCTGCTCCTCCTCCTCCTCCGACTCCTGCTCCTCTGACTCCTACTCTTCCTCCTTCGTTTTACTATGATGAAGGAAAACAAAGACTTGCTGATAATTCCTGCTAGTAATGGCAGGAAGAGGAACAGGATAGTTAGTGGTGGTGGTGGTGGTGGTGGTGGTTAGGGGGTAAGGGTGAATAGCTATGGTTATGGTGGTAGTGGTGGTTGATGATGATGATGGTGGTGGTGGTGGTGGTGGTGGTGGTGGCGGCGGCGGTGGTGGTGGTAGTGCTGGTAAAGTGTAGGAGTGAATAGTTATGGTTGTGGTGGTGGTTGTGTTGGTGGTGAGGGGTGAAAAGTTTTTTCTTTTTTTTTATGTAGGAGGGGCACCGGCCAAGGGCAACAAAAAAAACAAAAAAAGCCCACTGAGATGCCGGTCCCTGAATATGGTCCAAAGCGGTAGTCAAAAATTGAAGGATAAGTGTCTTAAAACCTCCCTCTTGAAGGAATTCAAATCATAGGAAGGTGGAAATACAGAAGTAGGCAGGGAATTCCAGAGTTTACCAGAGAAAGGGATGAATGATTGAGAATACTGGTTAACTCTTATATTAGAGAGCTGGACAGAATATGGGTGAGAGAAAGAGGAAAGTCTTGTGCAACGAGGCAGCGGGAAGAGGGGAGGCATGCAGTTAGCAAAATCAGAAGAGCAGTTAGCATGAAAATAGCGGTAGAAGACAGCTAAAGATGCAACACTGCGGCGATGAGAAAGAGTCTGAAGACAGTCAGTTAGAGGAGAGGAGTTGATGAGACGATGGTGGTGTTTACAGTGGCGGTGATGAAAGTGATTAACTTTTACACTCGCCCAAACAAAACTGCACAGAGCTATTCAGTCAGTAGCAGGTGTTGTCGCGGTGAGACTGAAATCATCTAACGGCAGTGACGATGAAGATGGTGACGAAGAAGACGATGATAATGATGACGATGATGATGACAATGACGAAGACATTATAATAAAGAAAAAAAACATTAATAACAGTAACAGCTTGCACTAACAGATAAGCGTAGTAGTTATATCAGAAATTATTACATATTCAGAAAAGTAGTAGTAGTAGTAGTAGTAGTAGTAGCAGCAACAGCAGAAGCCATAACTGAGGAGTAACAATACATTTATCCCCCCTCCTCTCTCTCTCTCTCTCTCTCTCTCTCTCTCTCTCTCTCTCTCTCTCTCTCTCTCTCTCTCTCTCTCTCTCCACAGACAGAACAATCCCTCCTGACGCCCTGCTGACGCGGTAACTAGGGGGCGACGCCATTACGCCACAAATCACTAAAAAAGCCTTTAAACTCTGCCCCGATAAATATTCCAGCACCGATCATGTATAAATGTCGGCATAAAGAGGACGGGATCTGGGCTTAAAACTAGCTCGCTTGCCGGAAAGAGGGAGCTGGATTGCGAATATAAACAGACGGAAAACGGGTCATTATCATCAATTAACTCTTTTTTACCCTTCCTCCTTCTCTCTCTCTCTCTCTCTCTCTCTCTCTCTCTCTCTCTCTCTCTCTCTCTCTCTCTCTCTCTCTCTCTCTGGCCAGTTTCTAATGCGATTTTGAGCAATTAATAAGAGAAGCTCTTCCACCCAGCACATTTTTACTCTTTATGTTGAAACAAAAAATATATAAACTCATGCTGAAGAGACGGATGTTGGAGACACTGGGAGGGGGAGGAGAGGGGAGCACTGGGAGGCATCAAGAGTGGGGGAAGGGGGAGGTGAGGGAAGGTAGAGGGAAGCCGGGGGTAGCAGGTGGCTGAGGGAAGAGGATAGGGAGGAGACAGTCTGGGGCAAAGCTATCCACGGGAAGGGGAGGTGGTAAGACTGGGGAGGGAATCTTTAGGGGTGGGTGGTGGTGGAGGGCATGCAGTGTTGCGGGAGGTATCACGGTGGGTAGGTGGCAGAGGGAGTTTTGGGTAAGGACAGGTAAGGGCATGTACCGGGGCATGTATTGGGGGGAGTGTATTGTAGGGAGATAAGTTATGTTGATACCCGAGGGAATCTTTGGGTAAGCGGTGGGGAAAGCATTGTGGGAGGCTGGGAAGGCGGGGAAGGCGAGGGAGGGGAGGGGAGGGAGGCACCAGGGCTTGTTGGGAGATGAGAGGTCGCTGCGGATCACGGCATAATTATACTCGACGTTCAATTTCGATGATTTTACATACTACTTTGATCACCATGCAACCCACGATGAATAACCATGGGCATTTTTCTCCCCTCTCTCGCTTCCTCCCTGACCCCACAACCACCCAACAAACTCCCCACTATCACTACCCACAGAGACGAGGCATGTACACAGGAAACCACAAAGATAGGCTACTCTTTTCACGGTTACTTGTGATAAACTGCACAAAGGACAAAGTAGGAGTTGCGGGGTAGTAGAAGAGAAGGCACCTCCCCAACCACCGTTTCCTCCACTCACAAATGGAAGGAAGAACCAATAACAAATATATTTGTGATAAGCCACACCGTCTGATAAGAAGTAACAGTTGTAAGATAGTAAAGGCGAAGGCTCCTCACCACCAATCATTCCCTCCAGCCAGAATGATATGGAGACGTGAGGCAAAATGCTCACAAAGGAAACACAAACAGTAACAGATCTGTTAGATTTCACGAGGCTCCTTCCCATCCACCATTCCATCTATAAAAAGATTCCACTGCACACATGTTTAGTAGTCGTAGTAGTAGTAGTAGTAGTAGTAGTAGTAGTAGTAGTAGTAGTAGTAGTAGTAGTAGTAGTAGTAGTAGTAGTTGTTGTTGTTGTTGTTGTTGTTGTTGTTGTTGTTGCTGTTGTTGTTGTTGTTGTTGTTGTTGTTGTAGCAATGAGAAAACCATAGCAAACATAGTGAGAAAGGATAACGTAGCGGAATAGGTGATTGCAAGTGAACAGGAGAGGTAAGGATAAACGAGATGTAGCGGCAAGAAAGAATGAAAAGGAGGGGAACATGAGACATAAAACAACAGGAGACTGCAAAGGCCACTTGGCCTACACAAGGCAACTCCTGAATGCAAGTGTAGGTGGGTAACCATGAAATTTTGCAGGGCTGGGCTGGAATAGACGGGCAGCTGATGTAGATGAGACAGATGAGTGGAGAGGGTTGGAAAAAGGCTATGTGAAATCAGAGGATGATGATGATGATGATAATGATGATAATAACGATAATAATAATAATAATAATAATAATAATAATAATAATAATAATAATAATAATAATAATAATGTGATTATGTGTCCTTACAGCTATCCAATAAGAAAAGTACAAGAAATCTACGGGCATAACAGAAACACCTATGAGCTTATGAGACTTTTTTCTTCTTGTTCTTTGTCAAGTCAAAGACTTTTCACCACGGTGGCTTTGTGATGCAGGAAGGAGCTTATACACTATTTCATCTTACAATGGCTCTGCAAAATCCATAAGGTACCTTCATTCCTGCAAATTTTCTCCATTTCATTCAATTAACAACTTTGAAAAACTGCGGTGTTTTCTGAGATTTATTTATTTATTTATTTATTTATATTTATTTTCGTATCAAGCCTCAAAAAGACATGACGCTCGTGATGTTCCCTCATCCAGTCCACAGCAATTCACAGTCCTTCCTTCAATGTTAGTGTTTCTTCACCTACACAGTCACGGGTATACAGTGACAGAACACGACTATACTCGTGTATACGAGAATTTTTAAAAGACCGGTTTCCACATCAATAGCACCAAAGCGAACCCAATCCTTGCTCCTTTCAAGCATCAGTGTTTACTCTTGTTCGAAGATGGTCGCCAGCATAAAAGTAATAAAAACATTATTCCCTTCATATCTACACCCTGCACCTCGATAGTTACCACCGACATCACTCTCCCATGAACGCTAGAGATAAACATGAGGAGTGATAGGAACATACAACGTCACGTTCACCTAAATACAGTACAAGGGGTCAGTGTGGTGATCACATTCCCCACTTGAGAATTGGATGTGTTATGACTTAATTAATTTGTCTACTCACTCATACCGGCCATTCAAATAACAGCTGGTGATGACTAAACACTAACTCAATAACTGTAATGAAATCAACCAAAACATTCACTATAGAATAACAAATACTTCACAAAAACACTCACGTTCGGTGGTGTCGCCGTCGTCTTCTGACGGAGTGTAAACACCACGCACTGCTTCCCCTCCAGACGGGCAGCGAGCGTTGGCTTTCCCTTCCACCATGAGAGTTCAACATGACCATATTATTTTTCTTATCGTCCCAATAATCTTGTTAAAGAACAAAAAAAAAAAATAATAATGATAATGGCAAGAAGAATAAGAAGACTCTCGCAGCTTTTCTGAACAGCCTGACGTCAAAAGCTTTTCATCTCATCATTTCTGCTCCTTCAACTGACTCATTTACCTCTCACATTCCACTGTTTCCGCATCACCCATCGTAAGCTTAGACTCGCACAGTACTCCCGCACTGCCCACTGATACACCGCGATGATGCGCCATAATGGAAAAGCCTCGTCAATATGCATGAGTAGCTTTGCCAGCTAACCACCGCCAAAGGAGGGATTTAGAAATATATACGAGCTGTTTCGATAGTTAACTACCGTTAATGGCTCAGAAATCGGCTCTCAGAATAAAGTGTAGTCACTATATTAGTTCGAAGGCTTCTCTGTAGGGAGCGGTGTTACATTTGGTAGTTCAGAGATTCGTCCGCCAGTCGCCGATGTGCGCAGTTTGAAACGCTGCTCATATAGAGCGACGTGTTACCTCGTATCACATGCGGATGGCGGCAACATTTCTTTGATGCCTAATTCTCAAGACTTTTTTTTTTACACCTGTTCAGAAAAAAAAAGTCACAACGCCTATGAGTTCATCACACTGCCGCAGTCACAGTGGCGGGCAGGTACACAGGGGCACCGCGTGTTGGGGGAACCGCTACTCTGAAGGCATGTACTTCTCGTCATGAAGGCTAAAACTATACAGTACTGACAAGCTCTCTCTCTCTCTCTCTCTCTCTCTCTCTCTCTCTCTCTCTCTCTCTCTCTCTCTCTCTCTCTCTCTCTCTCTCTCTTATTAAGCACTTTATCATTACTGTGACAAATACATAAATCCCTCGCGGCACACTTTTCGCCACGCCCATCTTGCTTCCCACGCTGCTATGGCTGCCTCACACCCTCCTGCTTGCTTCCCTCCGCCTCCCCCTCAGCTTGGCGGGACAGGATTAGGTGAATCAGGCAGAGGCGGAGCAAAATCAGAGGTGTATCAGACTTAATGAACACAAGATAAGTTAAATTCATAAAGACGGAAAACCTTATCTCCGCTCCCTTATTTGTTCCCTCCTCCCCGTGCCCCTACCACTCCTCCTCGTGCTCCTCTTATTATCACTTCTATTGCTACTACTATATGTTTGCTTCTTTTTTTTTCCTCTATGTCTTTTCTTATTTTTTTCTTTTCTTTCTTCCTCTTTCTTCTTAGTTTCCTTGTCGTTCCCGTTCGCTGCGGAGGGAGGGAAGGATTAGGAGAGGACGAACAAGACGACGCGTGACCACGAACGCTAACGCAGGAAACGTGTTGGTGTAAACATCATTACTGGCAGGGAAGGGACGGCGGGCTGAGAGGGGCAGGGCGGGTCGTCAGTCCTCGTCAGTGTGTCCCGCATTGTTGGCTGGCCGCTGTTTACTCCCCTTGTACCTTTATCCACCGTTAAGATTTTTCCAATAAATCCCGGCATCTATGAGAACCAAGCTCACGTTTACACGACTGGAACCCCCACATCAAAGTATTTTGTGTAAGAGACGTGGCAGCAAGGGGGGTTCTGATACTTTTTCAGGATTATACTAATAAGCTTACGTGCTTCATTAATATTCCCTTTGATGGCATTGCTAAAATCCCAATGTCTACCGCAGTCGGCTTCATGTACGGATTATAATGGCCTCTTTTTTTAACTTTTATTTTTTTCCTCTTCTCAGGACAAGCGGCTCATGATTTGTCGTTGATATTTTTGGCAAATGAATGTTGGCTTGAGTGCTTGATGAGTTCCTTTTTCTGCTAATTGATTATAATCAAATTCCAACAGGAAAAATCCAGGGCCACCTGCAGTAACAGCCGCAGCACACAGCCAGCAGCGGGTGGCCGGGCTGACTGGCGGCGCGGCGCTTGTCCAGGCCCGCCACCCTTCCTGGGTTTGTACGCAGTAAAGCCACACCTGTGACGACCACACACCTGCCGCTCCCAGGAGTGCCACACTGACGGGCCACACACAGATTATTTACATGGCGCTCACTGAACTCAATCACAGCAACCGTCACATGAGGGCGGTGATGTAGCCTTTGTAATGACCTCATCCTCTATGCTAAAATCGAGAGGCGAGTAGTCACGACCACCACTATGAGGCGGCACTGCCCTGCGTTACTTCCTCAGCACTGCCGCAGACTGTGTCCTCGGTACAAACTCCGGCTGAAAAAAAAAATAAATAAATAGATAAAGGAAGAGAATGTCAACCCCAGACTAGTGTGATGCTTCCTTCACTGCGGCACACTCACCCTTTACCAACAAATGCCACATTTCCCAGCCAACCGTGGTCATTAACCTAGCTGCTTACAGACTCATTGGGGAGACAGGCGGCTTGTGCTAAATTATTCCCTCACTGTACATTCCCTGGATCTTTCTTCATGCAGGCTGATTGTTTAGACCTGTTTAGACCCGTCACAGAGGCTGGCATGGCTGTAATACCACAGAAATACTGGAACACATCGCACCAGGCAAGGGGGGACCAGTTATAAGTAAAGTAAGAGGTAAGAGGGAAGTCCAGTTATGAGACATACTGGAACACCATCGCACCAGGCAAGGGGACCAGTTATGAGGAATACTGGGACACCATCAGACCAAGTAAAGGACCAATTATTATGAATACTGGGGCACCATCGCACCAGGTAAGGGGGGGGGGCACCAGTTATGAGGCAAATTGGGTCCACTATCACAGGTAAAAGGAGACTGGCAACCACCGTAGTGGCATCCCTTGGCCCCAGCCCAGTAAGGTGCCAAGACCCGTGTCCCTCGCCTTGCACCCTGCACCACAGCTTGCCCCGGGTTAGGGTGTCTGTGTTCATCCAGCAGGGAGAGGCCTATTTTCAGAAACGTTTCTCTCTCTCTCTCTCTCTCTCTCTCTCTCTCTCACCATGACTATTTTCCGAAGCCAAAGAGATGATTAGCCGCGTTCTCAGGAGTGCCTCCTTTTTATAGTGTAAAAATCTAGTTATTATGTCACTAGGACCGTAAAAACATCCTTAAAACCCCATGTAACTTCAACTAAAGCCTTTTAGAAAGTAGTGGAGGTGCGGCGTAGAGGTGTTTCAGAATATGATCCAGAGTGACACCAATGAATCAATCACCAGTACACTGTCATGGACGGCATGCACGACGTAAAGCTGTACAATGCAAGTCCACAGCAAAACTTACTTGAAGTGCTAAAATACGCCATCAGAATGCGTACTTGACCTTGACAAATTAAATTAACCTCATATATTTTTTTTTGCATTATTATTTTTTTTTGTCATTATTATTATTATTATTATCGTTATTCTTGCTGTTGTTGTTGTTGCTGTTGTTGCTGTTGTTGTTTGTTGCCGTTATTATTATTATTATTATTATTATTATCATCATCATCATCATCATCATCATCATCATCATCATCACCACCACCTGTCTTTCTTCCTCTTCCCTCTCCCTTTAGGAGGCAGTCTAAGAGGAATAACAAGGGTGACGTAAGCGAACTCCTCATGGTCAGTAATCAGGATAGCACAAGAAGTGACGGGTTTGGTTGATAAAGTTAGATTTAAAAATGAGATAGGAAGGAATTGGTTCTTAAATAATGTGGAAGATGAATGGAACAGGCTCACTAATCAGGTTGTTAGTGCAGTCATTAGCAACCTTTGTAAGAAGATTAGACGAATTTATCGATGGGGATGATAGGTGGAAATAGACATATATATTTCAAAAAAAGGACTGCCATGTGTAGGCCTGATGGTTTCTTGCAGCTTCACTTGTTTTCTTATTTTCTTATGTTCTTATGCTTACAGTCTCGTTACGAAACACGGCAATTAATAGATTTTTAGCAGCTTAGGAGAGTAAATGTTGAGGAAAGATGATGAGCACAGTGAAAGTGGGTACTGCATCACTGTACTCCCCACCACACATGGACTACCAGTGTCAAGTCCTGCAGTCGTCCACACTCCTTCCTCCTTCCTCGGTGTTTTGTGTTTTCTCTCAGAATCTTCCTTTACTCTGCCAAGAATCCACCAGCTGTCAGGTTCTGCAAGGCTCACAGATCACAGGACTTTTAAAACGATTTATTCTCTCACAAGGACTGTTTTCAAAGGCCACATAGGTGATTAATCGGGTTTACTTGGATGTTTTTTCCTATTGATGATGCAGAATCTTTGTTGATCTATCACCAGAATAATGATAACACCACTGAAAACCCCAATACTCCTGCTAGAGCCTGTTAGGAAATAGTCGAGAAATAAGACATGGATCACTGAAAACCCCAATAACTCCAACCAGAGCCTTTTCAAAAGTAGTCGAGAGATAAGACGTCGAGGTTTAAGCGAATATTCTCCTTCATGTTGTTCCTATAAAGCACTTAAAGACTGACTCATAACTACTCCAAAGCCTCCCTCCATTACAAAACAGACCAGCCGTTCCTCTCTCCCCATCCAGCAAGTACCCCTGTTCACCTGTTACTACACGCACGTAGCAGCAAAAGTCGTGGTAATCATAATGCACCTTTTGAATGATAATTACAACTAGTCTAAACATAAGTCTGCGCCATTTTAAATACCTATCGTCCAGCAAAATCTCCCTGGTTTACGTGGCTGCCATCTGTGTTCAGTGGAGCCCCAGGGAACTAACTAGCGACTGTTTTCAGTGTGCTTATAATATATTTATGTATTTTGATATAACATAAAACAGCCACCTAATTCTATATTTAAAAGGGAATATCACGGTACGCGAATGGACGAGATCTGCAAACCCATTTAAAAATTATGGTGAACAGCGTCTATATAATATATTCCTAATGTGTTTGGAGAGGACCAGGCGGGCAGGAGTGTTCTGGGCAGATTTGCAGCACCAGACACCCTCCCGCGACGCCCACACATCTCCTGCACAGCTCATGCTTGTGTTACAGGAGGTGGCGAGGAACAGAAGCACCGTGTATAAGGGAGCACAATGGAGGATTGTTTCACTAAACCACATCTTCAACGTTTCGAAGTATTGTCTCGATTACTTTAAAGTTTCAATCGAAGTTATTGGGTTCTCATATATATTTCTATGGTTCTAGTGATACTTTAACAAGGACTCTGTATTCCCCCCTTGATGAAGCCTTGTTTGTCTATCAACAAAATCATGAAGGTGTCCTTGAAAATCTCAACAACTTCCACTAGATTATGTTTAAAGGAGTCGAGACAAGGCACCGAAACGCTTGAGTCTTCACTCCCTTGAACTATCATCTGTAACGAGGCTCGCAGCGGCAATGGTGTCCTAACTGGTACCTAACATTAAGGTGAAGCGAAGGCCTGTATTCAGAGACGCCTTGCTCTCTAACCACGACTATTATTTTTTTTTTTTTCAAAGACCACAAAGATGACCAGCCGGATCTTCAAAAATGTTTCTGTTGTTAATAATGTAGAAATTATGTGGAAATTATGTTATCTCACCCGTGTGATTTCAACTAGAACTTTTGGAAGTAGTGAAGGTGTTGCGTGGTGGAAGTGATTCAGAAGTGTCGGTGCAAACCATGCAGACGAGACGCCTCCTTCACACACTTCACCATACCTTCCAGACAGCATCATATATTTACAGTGTGACGTTAAGGACTCACTGCAACTATGGTCACAGCATACGGTGACTGCATTTCTTTTCATTTCTTCGGTGATCTTTAATTGAAATTATGCTTGAAGAAAATTTCTTTATGATACTTTTTTTTGGGGGGTAAATGCTACTTTTCCATGTGTGTGTGCGTGTGTATGTGTGTGTGCGTGCCCTTTGAATAAATGTGCAACTACAAGGAAAAGATATATTGTGTAGATCATTTGTGCTTGTTTCCTTACACGCTGAAGTCTGCCTTGTACTCTTCTGACTTAAAGACGTCTTACGCCAGCTACCCACAGGATGATGATGATGATGATGATGATGATGATGATGATGATGATGATAATGACGAAGATAATGATGACGATGACAGTGATGACGATAAGGCTAAGACCAGAGGTGCAGGAGGCAGGCAAACAGGGACTTCTGCATGTGACGGTGCATACTTCCTGTCAGGCGGGAGGGAATGTGTTAGTCAGCGTTGTCCCAGAGGAAGAAAGCTTTTTTCCCCGAGCACAACTTCGAGCGCCTGGCAGAAGTGAAGTGCCGCTAAGTCACTCAGAGCACAGTGATATACTCGCTTCCAGCCACTTGCTCTCGGGGATCATTATATACTGCCTCCTGACTCAGCGCCCCTCAAGACTACCTTCAGGTGTACACAGCTCACCTGGCCCGGTGTCTGCGTGGCCACACCAGCGTGTCCCAGGTAGGGGCAGCACGTGGGTCTGTCACAAGCACGGACGATGACTGGCCCCATGGCGAGTAGGGGCAGCAGCTGTACCCGCCCCGGCACCAGGTAGGGACAGTACCTGGACCGGTGGCCAGGTATTTATAGAGAGCGTGTTGGCCTCAACCTAATGGACTCTCTTGCCGGGGGATCGCCGTCTCCATCTATAATTCATGTTTGTTTTCGTGTTTACTTATAATGCATTTAAACGCTTCCTATTTGCATTTGAAATATGCATTTGCGCAAAGGTTTTTGCAGAAAATAATATGTTTATTGTTTTTAAATCGTTTTGTTAACCGAATATAAATTGTTGAGTGAAAGCCGCCAAACAATTATGGGATTTTGTTATTTCATGAATCGATGGTGGTAAAATTTTTTGCCCGAGTGAGGCCAATTGATAAGCAAAATAACTCTTCCAATTTTAATATATATATATATATATATATATATATATATATATATATATATATATATATATATATATATATATATATATATATATATATATATATATATATATATATATATATATATATATATCATAGATAATAATAGTAAAAATTACTCTCTCTCTCTCTCTCTCTCTCTCTCTCTCTCTCTCTCTCTCTCTCTCTCTCTCTCTCTCTCTCTCTCTCTCTCTCACACACACACACACACACACACACACACACACACATCAGTGTTCTTATAATCAGCCTTGTCAACCTCTCCACTCCCTCGCCTCCTCGTCTGGCATCACACTACACGCTCCCGTCACGCAGCCTCACCTCCTCCCGCAGTGCTCCGCGGTGCTCCCTCCACATCATGCTCAGCGTCCCTACCCCAGCCTCGCGTCACGGTCCCTGCCCTCCCTGCACTGCGGTGGCCCTCGCCTCACAGCACGCCGCCTCTCCCCGCCTCATGACGGACTCTGAGTAATGCAGCCTGCACTCTACCCAGCGTTGCGGGGCTGGTGGGGCACGAGTTGGGAGGGGTGTCAGTCCGGCCCGTCCCGCCCCGCTCGCCTCCTAACCCACCACCCGTGGCTCTCCCTCCCTCCCCACCTCTCCGCCAGCATTTGCAACCCCGCCTTCCCTGCGCGAAAGCCTCCGTGCTCTTGTAAAAACGCAAAAGAAGCACTTATACGATGCCTCAGCCTTCTTAGTTTTGGATATTTAATCCTTATTAATCCCTCAAAGCACAATCTTCAATTAAGCACTCAGAAGATTACGGTTTGCGGCCACTGCGTCAGAACACGACAGACTCAGACGCGCCCTTTGTTCTGAATCCGGCGAACTCTTCACTGGGATTTCGGGGCCAAGAACACATCAGCATGCCACTGCAGCCCCTTACCGACCCCGCCCCGCTCAGCCCCGCCCCGTGCAGCGCCCCCATCACGTGCTTCTTGGTGGTGGGGGCTTTTTTCGGCGTCAGAACCCGGCGACAGGTAGTGTGGCGGTAATAATAAGCCGTAGGGGGATGAGAGGGAGGGAGGAGGTTAGAGAAGATGGAAGCAGGGAGGGAGGGCCTCGCCCCACTCCGCCCGTGCGCCCGCCCAACCGTAGCCAGAGCCACCCCCCACCCTCTCGTGCCGCCCACGGGATTGTTTCCAGTCCTTGGTGAGCGCTCTCTCTCTCTCTCTCTCTCTCTCTCTCTCTCTCTCTCTCTCTCTCTCTCTCTCTCTCATTAAGGGTAGCGTGAGAGGAGACAAAAGCATTCTAATTCGAGTACATGCACTTCTTATTTTTACGATTACGATGCAAGGAAACATTTTTAATTCGGATGCCAATACGAGTAAGAATATTCGTAAATGTAAACATCAATGGAAGCTTTGAGTCAGGACATTATCCTTTCCTATCTGCCAGTACTCGGTAAATTCAGTAAATCTGTTCGGCGCAGAATTATAAATGTTTTAATTCACAGTTTCCTAGTAGGTCGAGTATGTTTAACAGAGATGCAATATTATTTACAATACTTGTATACTAAGCCCATCATCTAGTAGTCTCTCAGTGAGCAATGCCGACTTAATGTGTTTCAACCTGTTCATGCAGCGGATGTAATGATGGCGGTTAAAACCAGAGTTGATGTTACTTTCACTGTGTAAGAAGAAGGATTCGAGGTGTGGCTTCTTTCTGGGGCTCTGGGTGGCTTGTGAAGCGGAAGCAGGAATCGTAAAAGACGTGAAAGGGAAGAGAACATGATAATGATGGCAGTAAGACCAGGGTTGCTGTTAATTTCACTACGTAAGGAGAATAATTCGCTGTGTGGCTACTGTTTGAGGCCTTGGGTGGCTTGTAACACGGAAACAGGTATCGTAGGAGACGTGAGGAGACATGAAAGTGAGGAAAACATAACAGATTCCCAAGTTTCCCCATGCATTCAGAGATAGTTTAAAGATTCTGCATCATTGGTGGGATCAAGCACCCGTGAGAACCTAACTGATCATCTTCATGGCCTTTTCAAAACAGTTCTAATGACGCTGATGACCGCCGGGTAGTCTTCAGTGTATAATTACGGACAACAAAATTCAATAGGACCAAAGAGTTACCTGCGTTGCTTGGTATTGGTATCAAAGGCGAGAATGTGAGCCGCAAGTAAATATGTACGTTTTCAAGAGAGTTACGGTACGTGTGAAATCTCCTTCTACGAATATGATCTTTTTTTTTTTTTTTTCACGGGATGCGACATATTGAACTATCTTTCTTCGTCCTCTTATTTCTTCTTCTTCTTCTTCGCCTTCTTCTTCTTCTTCTTCTATTTCTCCTCCTCCTTCTCCTCCTCCTCCTTCTGCTTTTGAACACTAACCGCTCTCCTTACCACACAAAAATCAATCAATCAACAAATAAAATCAAATAAATAAAAACGTGGTATTGCGGAGACCGACTGCTGCGGGATGCTGTGGAGTGTAGGAGGCAGTGGGAGTCTCGGGGCGCTGTGGCCAGTGTTGCGGTGAGCAAGGTGCTGTAGGTTGAGGTGGGAGGGCTGCAGGAGGTGTGTGATTGGTAAGGAGTTTGTGGGCAGCTAACAGTGTCTGACCGATGATGGAAGCACGAGAAAGAGAGAGAGAGAGAGAGAGAGAGAGAGAGAGAGAGAGAGAGAGAGAGAGAGAGAGAGAGAGAGAGAGAGAGAGAGAGAGAGAGAGAGAGAGAGAGAGAGAGAGAGAGAGAGAGAGAGAGATTACGCAATGGTAGCTGTAGTAGTAGCTGTAGTAGAAGTAGTAGTAATAGTAGTAGTAGCAGTAGTAGTAGTAGTAGTAGTAGTAGTAGTAGTAGTAGTAGTAGTAGTAGTAGTAGTAGTAGTAGAAATAGTAGCTGTTATTTCTTGTTGTTGCTGCTATTATTATTATTACTATTATTATTATTATTATTATTATTATTATTATTATTATTATTGTTGTGTTGCTGTTGTTGTGTTGTTGTTGTTGTTGTGTTGTTATTGTTGTTGTTGTTGTTGTTGTTGTTGTTGTTGTTGTTGTTGTTGTTGTTGTTGTTGTTGTTGTTGTCGTTGTCGTTATTGTTGTTGCTGCTGTTGATCTTCAACCTCTTATTCCACCTAAATCTACTAGATTTATATGATGATATAGAAGGTACCATGAAAAAATAAACATGTACAAAAGGTTATTGATAAGAAATTCCCCTCATTAAAACAAAATCAAAAGGAAA
>NC_087157.1:9985000-9990000 GCF_035594125.1 Scylla paramamosain | reverse complement strand
CCACCAACACTGCTGGCAGCGAAATAACAACAACAATGATAGTAAATAAGTAAATAAGAATAATAATAATAAAAAACGGGGGACCGACTTTTGGGTCAATCCGCTGTATTTTTATCATATTCAAAGCCGCTTACGGGTGGACCAGTGCACGCGACATAAAGAGCGCTGCCTTACCGACCTCACCCCGCCCTAAACCCCGCCCCGCCCCGCCCCGCCCCGCCCCGTCCACCAGCCCCTGCCCCGCCGCCACCGTCAACTCTTATCTCGCCACCACTGTGCAGCCAAAAGACACCACCACCACCACTACTACTACTGCTGCTACTGCTGCTATTGCTACTACTATCTTAACAATCTATAGCGTCACCACTACAGGGTTTCACCATCACTACCATCATTACTACTGCTACTATTGCTGTTACCATCATGACAATTTGTAACGTCACCACTACCACTGCAATGTTTCACCATCTTTATTACATGTACTACTACTGCTACTAATCTACTATTGCTAGTACTATCCCAACAATCTATAACGTCGCCACTTTCACCATCACTACTACTACTACTACTACTACTACTACTACTACTATAATATTATCATCACCTATTATAACAAGGACATCATTGACGCCAGTCACCATCAGTACCAGTAGCACTATCATTACCGTCACCATCATCGTCTCTGCCACACTCACCTTTACTGCCGTAACACCACCGCCGCCACAATATCAGCAGTTACCATAACCACAGCACCACAGCATCGAAGTAGTACTCTCTCTCTCTCTCTCTCTCTCTCTCTCTCTCTCTCTCTCTCTCTCTCTACATTGAGTCTACAACATTCACAACCACTAATACTACCATCACCACCACCACCAACACTGCAAGCAACGAAATAACAATTATAGTAAATAAGTAAATAAGAATAGTAAACCTCTTCATATAATATGAGACAATAGAAAACGTAGGAATACTTTTCAGTGTCACTGTTTACACTTGTAGACTCACTCTGTCCCATCACTCTATACTACGTATCCCTAAAGACACGGTAGTGAAGATATCATTATCACCATCTTCATCAGTGAGACTCCGCAACAGGACAAAAAGCCTCCCCAATTGCTAATGGCCAGATATACGCCACGCTGGCTTGACGTGTCTCGGCAAGGCTCCTACATCATCGGAGGGTACACAACCCAAATTGTATTCGTCCAAACCATGATTCGAGAGCGACGACCACTGCATCACCAGATTAGTGCACCGTGATAACATAACAGTTGATAAAATAATATGTCTAAAAACTCCGACGGAAATTAATCTGAGGCGTTGCTCGTTGCTCGTTATCTTTGGAGTAATATTTTGCCAACAAACCAGTGCAGAACTGTGTTCTTACCATGCATGTCAAATGCAGACGCAGTTACATAACTTTTTTAGTATTAAAAAAAGAAATCCTCCTCTAGACGGCAGTTCGAAAGGTTCGGAGCTTCATTAGCTCTGACTTTCTTTGCCTTCTACAGCAAGGCATAAGAGAAATCACTACGAAATCTGCCGCCATCACACCACAACAGTCGTGATAATGGTCGGTAGCACAACGGGGTAAGCACTTAACGTTTGATTGGGGAGCCACCCACGTAACGGAGTGTGTGACGCTAATAAACCGAAAATGAATATGGCAAAGTGAGAAGCGAGGAGATGCAGGAAGAAAGGATTTATAGGAAGTGTTGTTATAATTCTGAATAATGAGAGACTGGCCCAGGGACCGGATATTCACAGGTTTCGTACGTTACGTCCGAGGTAATCGGACTGCTTAGCCTCCCGTACACGTGTTTCTTATGGTGCCGTTTCTCGACCGGAACACTTATGAGCGGTAAGTCTCGCGCTGCGCAGTATCTTTTTTTGGCCAGTTACGTGTTCCACTGAAACCTTCCTTTATGGAAGTTCGTCCGATCACGAGCTATGACAATTCATTGCATTTAAGCACACGTCCCAGATAACAGCGTCTTTCCAGCCACCTCACCGAGAGAGGAGACCCGACTTTGGTGAAGATGATCTTAGTGAATGAAGTGACAAAGAGAAGGAAGTGCTCCTTGGATCACTGTCAATAATTAAACATATCCTTGTTAAAAAAGGACTGCTGTTTTCATAAACTAAACCAAAACGACGTAATTTGAAATTAGTGATGTATTCGCACTCCTAACCAGCGAGGAGGGGCAATCATGGAGCGACCATAACCCGCTAAGACTTCCCCTAGGGCTGCCCTCACTCACTCCCAGTCTTGACTCATGGCGCGGGAACTAGTTGCAACTGGTGGAGAAGTTTAAATACTTTGGTGTAAGCAATGACACATGATATGAATGCATTAGAAATGTCATGTGAATTTAGATATGCAAGAAAATTATAAAGGGGCATAACAATCATTATTCTAAGCAAGGAATAATTTATTTTTTCATCCAAAATGTGCAAATATCCAAAGCTCGAGAAAGAGAATAGGATTAAAGTATAATAATCTGACTACAGCAAAAGTGAACAACATATACGGAAAACGACACAAAGTGAAAAAAGGAAAAAGCAGGAGTAAGCTTATCATTAACAAGTATCTGAATGTTAAGATGGCTAGGAATATAATTAAGCCTTTACGCCTCTAGACTCGCAAAAGGACCATTCCAAAGGCCGCTTAGCTGATTACTCGAGTTTTCGTGAGCATGCTGCCCATTGATACTGCAGAATCCTAATGGCACTATCACTAAAGTCATGAAACCATCCTTGAAAACCTTAAATAACTTTCGTTGAAGCCAGTTAAAAAGTATTAAAGTGAAAACCCCGAAACGATTATGAATGCAAAGATTACATTCTATCATTATTAGTTAAAGGAATTTCTAAAATTTCGTTTTGTATCATCAGGAGAATCTTAAGGATGTTTGCAACTTAAAACATGGATATAAAAAAGGAGTAAGAGAAGGCTACATACATCATCCCGCCATTGGCACAACGACCAGGACCCTTGTTTTGAAATTAATCAGACTCGCGTGAGAGCTGTTTTTCAAGGCCACACAGATGATCAAACTGTTCTCATGAGTGTTTTTCTCACCCATGGTCCATAATCCTTATCAGACTATTACAGCAAACATGAAAGCATGCTTGAAAATCCCAATAACTTCCATTAGACTAGTGGCTGTTAATATTAGTGAAGTAAGATTTCAAGGTATTTGAGAATGTGAAACCTTGTAATATTTCAGTATCTGCCCACAAATCCAATTAATCTGTGGTCACTAAACAAATGACATCGTAGAGGAAAACTAAGGTGTTGTTCTGAGATGTGTATCTCATAAGAACATAAGAACATAAGAAATAAGGGAAGCTGCAAGAAGCGACCAGGCTTACACGTGGCAGTCCCTGTATGAAACACTCCTACCTATTTCCATCTGTTATCCCCATCCATAAACTTGTCTAATCTTCTCTTAAAGCTCTCTAGTGTCCTAGCACTAATTACATGATTACTGAGTCCGTTCCACTCATCTACCACTCTATTTGAGAACCAATTTTTTCCTATCTCCTTCCTAAACCTAAATTTTTCAAGCTTGAACCCGTTATTTCTTGTTCTACCCTGGTTGCTGATCCTAAGAATTTTGCTTACATCTCCCTTGTTATAACCCTTATACCACTTAAAGATTTCTATCAGGTCCCCTCTTAACCTACGTCTCTCTAGAGAATGTAAATTTAACCGCTTCAACCTCGCTTCGTAAGGAATACTCCTCATCCCCTGTATCCTTTTAGTCATTCTCCTCTGTACTGATTCTAATAGACCTACGAGTATATCTTTCCTGTAATGTGGGGACCAGAACTGCACAGCGTAGTCTAGATGAGGTCTGACCAGCGCCAAGTATAACTTTAATATTACTTCCGGCCTTCTACTTTTAACACTCCTAAAAATGAATCCTAGTACCCTATTTGCCTTGTTTCTGGCTTCTATGCATTGTTTCCCTAGACGGAGTTCAGAGCTAACTATAACTCCTAAATCTTTCTCGTACCCTGTACCTACCAGAGTTTGGGTGTTTAATGTGTACCTATTGTGTGGGTTTCCTCTACCTACGCTAAGCACTTTGCATTTATTGATATTAAATTGCATTTGCCATCTATCCGTCCATTCATTCATTCTATCTAAGTCTGTCTGCAAGGCGATGGCATCCGCTTCTGACCTAATTAATCTACCTATCTTTGTGTCATCCGCAAATTTACTAACATCGCTACTAATTCCACTATCCAAGTCATTGATATATATTAGAAATAATAATCTCAGAACAACCTTCCTCTTGCCACACACACACAGCGACAACGATAATAAATAAATAAATGAAAAGTAAAGAAAGAATATATTGTTCCGTGAAGATCATAGGAGGAGATTTAAAACGAAGGTACGAGGTCAGAATACAGTGGCATACGACACTTGTACTCCACACGGGTGGTCGAGTCTTACTTCGCTCCTTCTCAGTGACCAAACAGATACATCGAACATTCCTGACTGGGGCTGTCTGCCTGACACCACTTCACGGGGACGATACTCTTGAACAGGCCAAAGCCTTACCTCGACTTCTTTGATCAGGCTCTGGTGGAAGTTACTTGGAATTTTCAAGGGAAATTTCTATTATTCCGGTGACAGTGAAGAAAGATAAAAATAAATAAATAAATAAATAATATATATATATATATATATATATATATATATATATATATATATATATATATATATATATATATATATATATATATATATATATATATATATATATATATATATATATATATATATATATATATATATATATATATATATATATATATATATATATATATATATATATATATATATATATATATATATATATATATATATATATATATATATATATATATATATATATATATATATATATATATATATATATATATATATATATATATATATATATATATATATATATATATATATATATATATATATATATATA
>NC_087157.1:9942500-9980000 GCF_035594125.1 Scylla paramamosain | reverse complement strand
AGGCATACATTCCTCACTTTCTCTCAACCTAAACCTTCCAACCTTGGCTTAACACAGCCTGTTCTCACACTATACATGATAGAGAGGTGGCCC
The DNA here is from genome assembly GCF_035594125.1 of Scylla paramamosain. Taxonomy (NCBI): domain Eukaryota; kingdom Metazoa; phylum Arthropoda; class Malacostraca; order Decapoda; family Portunidae; genus Scylla; species Scylla paramamosain. The sequence continues at coordinate 9,979,907 of NC_087157.1, read as the reverse complement.
ACAAAAGGCACTTGAGCCTTCCATCACCTGAATCTCATGCACTTTATATTTCTACCTGAAATCATGCAAAGTCTGTTCTCCAACTAACCAAAAACTCCTTCATTAATAGAAAGTGTCAAAATCTTTCAAGATCTAAGTCCCCTCATGACTTTTGGCATTAGCAAAAAAACATCTTCAATCTCATATTGCTTCTTCATCTTTCCCTCCTTTATTTCAGCCTGATGATACCACTACACTCACCTATTTCTAAAGCTGAACTGTTTGCTCAAACCTTTGCTAAAAACTCTACCTTTAATGAATCAGGACTTGTTCCTCCCTCTCCTCCACCCTCTGGCTACTTCATACTACTTATTAAAATCCTTCACAGTGATGTTTTCCATGCCCTTGCTGGCATAAATCCTCAAAAGGCTTTTGGACCTGATGGGGTCCCTCCTATTGTTCTCCAGAACTGTGCCTCCATGCTTGTACCTTGCCTAGTCAAACTCTTTCAACTCTGTCCGTCAACATCTACCTTTCCTTCTTACTGGAAGTTTGCCTACATTCAGCCTGTTCCTAAAAAAGGGTGACTATTCTAATCCCTCAGACTACTGTCCTATTGCTTTAATTTCCTGCCTATCTAAAGTGTTTTAATCTATCCTCAACAGGAAGATTTTTAAACATCTATCACTTCACAACCTTCTATCTGGTCACCAGTATGAGTTCCATCAAGGACACCATTCTTTCAGAATCAAAGGCTTTTGATAGAGTTTGGCACAAAGCTTTGATTTCCAAACTACCCACCTACGGCTTCTCTTCTCCCTGTAACTTTATCTTGAGTTTCCTTTTCAGCTGTTCTATTGCTGCTGTGGTAGACAGTCATTGTTCTTCTCCTAAATCTATTAACAGTGGTGTTCCTCAGGGTTCTGTCTTGTCTCCCATTTTCTTCCTAGTGTTCATCAACGATCTAAACCAAACTTCTTGTCCTATCCACTCCTATGCTGATGATACCACTCTGTACTTTTTCACATCTTTTTGTCAACGTTCAACACTTCAGGAAGTTAACAGTTCACACAGGGAAGCCACAAAATGCCTGACTCTGGATTTCTCTGCAATTTCTGATTAGGGTAGGGTACTGCTAAATGCCTCAAAAACTCAATTCCTCCATCTATCAACTCGACACAACCTTCCAAATAACTATCCCCTCCTTTTCAGTGACACTCAACTCTTCCCCACTTGTACACTGAACATCCTTGTAATCTAAACTGGAAACTTCACATCTCATCTCTCACAAAAACAGCTTCTTTGAAGTTTGGCGTTCTGAGTTGTCTCTGCCAGATTTTCTCACTCCCCCAGTTGCTAACTCTGTACAGGGGCCTTATCTATCCTGTATGGAGTATGCTTCACATGTATAGGGGATATCACTCATACAGCTCTTTTAGACAGGGTGGAATCAAAAGCTTTTTGTCTCATCAGCTCCTCACCTCTGTCTTAAGCCTCACTTATTGCTGCAATGTTGCATCTCTAGCTGTCTTCTACTGCTATTTTCATGCCAACTGCTCTTCTGATCTTGCTAACTGCATGCCTCCCCTCCTCCTGCAGCTTTGCTGCACAAGAGTTTCTTCTTTCTCTCATCCCTTTTCTGTCCATCTCTCTAATGCAAGAGTTAACCAATATTATCTATCATTCATCCCCTTCTCTTGTAAGCTCTAGAACTCCCTGCCTGCTTCTGTATTTCCACCTCTCTATGACTTGAACTCTTTCAAGAGGGTGGTTTCAAGACACTTATCCTGTATTTTTTACTAATGCTTTGGACTCTGGGGACTGGCACCTCATTGGGTCTTTTTCAATTTTTGTTGCCCTTAGCCAGTGCCCCTCCTACATAAAAAAAAAAAAAAAAAAAGTCCAGTACTTACTGACTGCTACCCTTCATGTCCTTCGAAACCCATGAGGGGGAGGGTTTTAACTCTTCCTTGACCTGTATGCCTACTGGTTGTTGGTGACTGGTGAACCCTTTCTCTCCTAGTCTTCTAAACAGGTGTGACAACCTCACATATATTCAGTTTGGCCTGTTGACATTTGCTTTATCTCAGTTCTTATATTTACCTAAAAACAGTTAGCAGCCGAAATTTTTTGGGTGAACTGTAAACAGACATATGTTGCTCTGTTTGTTATTCACAAGTTTTTAATGGGATTTCAGTGTGAAGTAGTTGATGTTTTGGATGAAATGCAGGTTCTCGAGAACTGGATTTTGCGACATTCTGGTTTAAGTACCTTCTGCTTACCCTTAGATCTCACTTTGGGTCTTCGAATTCTAACTATGTTTGAATCCATGTATTTTTGTTAAGCTGCCTTGTCCATGCTCGTTGTTGTCAGGACCAAATACATAAACAGGCTGAACGTTGAAGAGGTCTCATGTTGTGCACCCTTTGGTATGCATTCAACAACACATTTAAGATCTACAGTAGCTGATCAGTGTCAGGTACCTTACTCTAGTGGAACCAGATTAACTTGGTACTTGAGGTGTTGGCTGTACCTCTCTGCACTGTTATCACCTCAACCCCAGAATGACCTGGCCTGACCATGGCCAGCAGGGCACTGCCTGGGGGATTCACATGTCAAGGACACTGGGACAGCAGTGCCACATGGCCTATATGCACTGTCATCTGTACTGGAAGATATACAGTGTCATTGTTCTATCATCAAATCGAAAACCATTAAAAAAAACATGCTGTTGTATATAACAACTTATAATTTTGGAATAATCAAAGCAAAGGATGACAGTATGAGTGAGGGAGAGAGGTGTTCATATGCCTGTCAATTATGAATGTGGACATCAATGTGGGACAGGAACAGCCAACACCCCAAGTACCAAGTTAGTCTGATTACACTCTAGTACTTAATTTATACACTATGGAAAGACTGAAAATAATTTAATTTACTTATTTTTCTGTAAAATCTTGGAAGGAATTTCATTTAATGGGGAGTTTGGTAAACTAGTGAATGTCACAAGGTAACAGCAACAGACATGTCCCCTTCTCATACAGGAGCAATATCAAATATGCCTACAGTGTCATTCTCTATACATAAAGATGCAATGAGCCTGTAGAATACATAGTGAAACCTCAGTTACTGAACATCTCCCTTTTCGAACAACTCAGTTTTCAAACAAAAATCTTAACACATAAATTGCTTCAGTTACCATACCATAATTAAGTTTATGAATAAAGTTACTTGATTTCAAATACTATGAGACAGCAAAAGCAGCCATTTATTACTAATTTATAGTTTCTAGAAAAATTTCCTTCATTTTTATATATTTGGAGGAGAGACACAGGGTAAGACTAATTCAATTTTTGAAATAAGTTAAATGTGATCCCATTGAAGAAGTTGAAGAACCTTGATGTAAACAAATAAGGTTCAGCGCTTAGGAGTTATCCTGATCCTCCTGTGGCTCTCTTTATGACCCACAACGCCATAAGTACTGCACATTTGCATTTTCCCCGTAGCCTTTCCCAACAGCAAGATATCTAAGTGTTATGATCACCTTAATTTTGGTGGTAAGTGGATTGCTCCTCTCTATGTCAGTCTGTAAGGCTTCACTCAATAGATTGGTGACAAAAGACCTGCATGGTCTAAAGAATATCTTTTGGTGAGTTCTGTGTCACTAAGCTCATTCAGTACATCCTTTCTGGATGAGAAAAAAAATTCTAAGCTGGAGATGTTGTGGAGCAACCATCTTGGCAGTGGGAGTGTCACCTGCTAAGACATGGTGGACAGGTGTCTGAGAACAGATTAATCTGTTTTACATTGATTCCTATGGGGAAAATAGTTTCGGTTTTCGAACAACTTCCTAGCATATGGAAACAACAATTTTAATTGAAAATAGGCAACTCGAGTGTCCTGGTGAGAGTATTGCTGTATATCTAACCAAAACAAACATCTGACTGGCCCACCTTGGTTGAAGTTAACAAACATTTAGTTGGACAACCAGTTAATTCTTGCTAAAGTGTTCTTGCCACTAATTCATGGACCTGTGGCTTTCTGTATTCCTCTCTTGTTATACCAGAGCAGTCCTGAGAGATGTTTGTTTTAGTGTTCGATTACTTTGCCACATTGCTCATTTCATGAAGATGCTAAAATCTCTATGAAAATAACTATATCCACATATGATGCTACTGAGTATGTTACATCATACCATATAGTAGTCTGATTTTTTATGTTTTCATTGTCTAAATCAATAGATTTTAGACTTGTAATATGCCTTATTTAAAATATTGATAACAGTATTACTAAATAATCAAGAAAATATTTGTTTTGACCAGCTTCTCTCAAAATTATCTATACAGGATATTTGAAAGTTGATACAGAATTTTGGAAGTATCATAATTGATGTTCTATGCATCTGTATGTACATGGGATTTACAATAACAATATTTTAGTTCATGTCACTAGGGGACATGCATTTGCAATGACATCTGGCAGATTAGTTCCAAAAACTCCCCTTTGATGCAAGGAGGGAGGCATGGAGGGAGGAACAGTTTCTTAAGAGAGGGTTTAGTATTAAAAAGTTAAAAACCACTGGTGTAGATGATTAGTGTTCATTGGCATGGAACAGATGTACCACCATATTCTCTGGTCTACAACCAACAGAGACCTGTAGATAACCTTCTTTGAGTGCCAGGCCTTATCAAATGAGGTGTGGATGTAGAAGTTTGACATTTCCAGGTTATATAAAGTGTTTGAATGAAGTGAGTATATTGTGATACAGATGCACTATGCGGCCACATAGTGCATCTGTATCACAGTACACTCACTTCATTCGAACACTTTATATAACCTGAAAATTTGATTAAGGCTATTAATAGCTATAGCCATATATGGTGAGCAATCATGAGTGATCTACTTCCTGAAAATTCATAATTATTTTAACTTAGAGAAAAAAGAAAAGTGAATAGAGAAAAGCTTACCAGCACATTGTACAAGATTATTTAACTACATTGTACCCAACCACTAAATCCTTATTGCCAGGAATCTGAATGTAGGAGCTCTTATATGGGAGCAGTGTGTGCCAATCTTTACACCACAAGATTTGAACAACTTCCATGTGACCAGAAATACATAATTTCCATATTTATTCACTGATGAGAGTAACAGTAGTTACTGGAACTGAAATATAATTACTCTTTCCACCAACATGCAGATTTCATTCTCTAGCTGTCAAATGACCCAGCAGAATGAGCCCAAGGAAATTCACCATTATTGAGTTGATAGTATTTATCTTTTGGAATTCTTAAGATGCATCTGTAGGAGTGTGACATCCATTCATTATTATTGGAATTTATGATGACAATGTTTACTGATTGCAGCATGACATACTCGTACATGAACACAACTAAACTTGACACATCATTATGTAAGTGTGTGCTACTTTTGCATGCCATCTATCATACAAATAAATTAACTTTTTCCTTTTTGCCAGACATGTGAATGAATGTGTCCGCCGTGCAAATGCTGCACTTCAGGAGGCGGGCACACCGGGAGCCTTGTTTTCAGCAGCAGCAGTGGGCGTGCGGGCCAAGCTGAGGGAGGCATGTGAACGTGTGATTTTGATGTTTCCTGGTTCTCAAGACCACCAGGTGGAGGAGACTCTATGGCGCAAGGTTTACTATCAACCTCTGCATGCTGCAAAGGAAATGAGGAAGGTGTGTCTATTGTTCCTTTTAATGTCTTTATCTTAACAACACTAATTTAATTTTTCCCAACATGTTTATGTTGTATAATGATATCCAGAATATGGAAGAAGACAGTACTCAAGAAAATCTTGGAGTAGGTGAAATGAGGAACTCATTGTGGAAATTTGACCGAAGAATATGGAAGAAAATTAATGAAAAGTGCAATGTTGCATGAACAAAAAAAAAAAAAAAAAAAAAATGGGAACAGCCTATCCTTAAGTCATTTCTGCTATGTCAGTCCATTGGGACATATGATTGTGAGGGACTTGCAACACTCTTCCACCAGAGGCACCACTACTGAAGCACCAAGCAATGACTGTGTCTTGAATTAATCTAGCACTCCTTCATTTATTTATGTTAGAAACTTGAATTACCATCCTACATATATGAAGAGAAAGAATAATAATGCTTTTTTTTTTATTTATTTATTTTTTTATACCTGAAAATTAAGCCAGACTCTCTCTCTCTCTCTCTCTCTCTCTCTCTCTCTCTCTCTCTCTCTCTCTCTCTCTCTCTCTCTCTCTCTCTCTCTCTCTCTCTCTCTCTCTCTCTCTCTCTCTCTCTCTCTCTCTCTCTCTCTCTCTCTCTCTCTCTCTCTCTCTCTCATTATATGAATGTAGATATTATAGCTATTTGACTTAAAGATGACTTATTGGTACTTCAGGGCAACAGTTGGAGCACTGTTGAGGCCTATTGGGTGTATAGCCACCTTTGGGATGGCGTGGCTTTTTACCACTCCCTTCTGCACTCCCTAGCTGCACATGCCTGCCTGGCTGATTTCTTGCCACATCAGAGTAATGGTGAGTGTTTGCTTATGAAAGAATGCTTCCCTCTGCCTTCTGTGTGGAATAAGGAAGAGTGTTTATGCATGATTGTAATGAATGGAGACCAGTTGTGAATGGATGAATGATGATACATTCTCAAAGGCCATACACCCTTCATGTTGTCATTAAAAATCACTCCTCTCTGTCCCTTCCCCAGACAGAATTTTAATGGGTGTGAATGTGGGTGTATGGTTGTGGGCACCTTGCTCACCTTACAAGGATACTCACCTTACATGGATAGATGCAATCAAACCACAAGACAGGAAACTGTTGTCCTTTGAGGGAGTCCCCAGAAATGAGTGGCTAAGTAGATTAGCTGAATGCATGGGTTTTATGTACAGTATTTTACTCCCAGAAAAGTTTCTGGAAATGATTGAAACTGACTGTATCTTCAGTGCTGCTTTTATTTTTTATATCATTTTTTTTATATTTTTTTTGTACACAATTCCTGAAGCTTTTCTGAACTTTTTTTTCATCAGCTTTATCCCATTGTCCTCTTTCCTTATGTAAATATTCTTGTGCATACCTTATTACATACAGTGAAGTACTTTTCTTATAGTTTGGTGAGATTCCTAATCCATTCTATGCAGTGTGCTCACTGCAGTGCTCCCTCACCATTCTTATCTCTGCTGCTGTGTCTGAGAGTTAACTGCTCTTAGACATTACATTTTGTGCAAGTTGTTGCACATTTATACAACAGAGTCTGTTTCTTGTAGTGAAGTCCCTGCTACCCTTATGTCATGACTTAATGAATATTAACATCACATGACAAACCAAGTTTTATATATATACTAAACAGATTCCAGTCCACAAAATGTCAGTCTTTCTCTTTACCTTCATCAGTCTCACATTAGATTAGAAAGATACATTCTCAGACATTCATTTGGTTAATCTGGTGTTGGTCATGAATGACCTGTAAGCTAGATATGAATAGTGTACATACACCCTGTCTTGGCTAGATGAAGAAGATGGATCTGGCCACCCTGTGACTGGAGACAGTGGAAGCGACACAGTGGCTCGCTGCCTCACGTGTCTGGGTGACCTGACCCGCTACATGCTGGACCTGCCTTCTGCTCCACCATACCACCTCTCTGTCCGCTACTATCTCCAGGTTAGACAAAACTTATAGCAAGAGATGACTGGAGTTGTATATTAGTTTGCAGGGTTGTCAAGAATTAATAATGTCGTGTATTCTTCCATTGTGGTTTTAAGAATAGCCAGTAAGAAGAGAGATAGTTGGATACATAAGTTTCCATGTTAAGTGAGCACTCTGTTTATAGGAGACATTAAGAAACCTGTACTGTTTGCTGAATGACTTGTGTCTCTGCATTGTATTGTAAATAACTGCAATCTGAACTGTGTGCTTTCTATTACAAGGCACTTCACTATCTGCCTGATGGAGGTCTGATCCACAGCAACTTGGCTACTGTCTATTCTGTAAATGATCAACCTCTGTTGGCTGTGGCACATTACCTGAGAGCGTAAGTTATCATAGTATCTTCCATTCTTCTTTACTTTGAATGTACATGATAAATAGATTGTTTTTCATTTTCAATCATCTAACTTGTTCCCAGTGCACTTTAGTCTGCTTTATGTAAATTATTTATTTATTTATTTACTTTTATTTATTTTTTTATACAATTCTATAATCTAATAACAAATTAATTGTATTCACCTTCCCTTGAAAATTGTATGTAACTTTGATTCCAACACTAGCCCTTTCATATACTTTAAAATACCACTTATATATATATATATATATATATATATATATATATATATATATATATATATATATATATATATATATATATATATATATATATATATAAAGGTACAGTATAATAGTAGTTGGAATGGAATTTTTTTTGGAAAATGTCAAATAAATCAGTCACAAATAATGAATAATGATGCATATAAGAATATAATAAAGTTTTTGCTGTCATTATCATCAGTGTCATTCCTTAGTAATAATCAGATTTTTATACTGAGGGTAGCAACAGTAAATTACAGTCATCCCTCATTATTCACAGGGGTTAGGTATCAGACACACCTGTGGATAAGGAAAATCTGGAAAATTAGTGCCCCCTCCTTAAGACCATGAGCCCTCAAAATCTTGTTTAAGTGAAGAAAATTTCATTTACATGGTTATAGACATTTATTTATCAGTTAATTAAAAAATTATGAACATTGGTAAGTTGCCTCTCATCACCTCCTGTGTTATTTGAATTTGTAGTTGGCAGCAATCTGTATAAAAGTGAAGCTATGGAAACTGAAACCGTGGTTAATGAGGGATGACTATCTCATAAACCTTAAATTCTTTGGAACACTACTGCAATATTTTATCATTTCTTGAAGATGTTTATGATTATGCTGGATGGTTTTTAAGCAAAGAGTACATACTTTTCCACTGTATTTTCTAGGCTGACTTGTGAGAAAATTTTTGAAGGAGCTGAAGGTAATTTGAAGAGACTGCTGGGGAAGAGCCGCTCCTATTATGGCACTGGAGGGGAGGAGCAGGCAGACCATCATAAGATGTTTCTACACACTGTCCTTACACTGACTGCTTGCTTTATCAGCAACAGATCCACAGAAGAAATAGCAAGGGTTTGTTGAGCCTTCCTTGTTTTTCTGGTGGTTAATCTGCTGAGGATTGATATAAAAATGTTTGAACTTTTATTGTACTCACATTGAACACATTCTCTTGTAAAAATTAACAGGGATGGGTGTTTATGCATTGTAAAAGTGTAAAAGAAGGATGAAGCAATTGGTTGAAAGCAAAAAATAAATGGATGAGAATTTTGTCAGATGGGTTGTGCAACAAAAACAAAAGGAAAATAAGATATGGATATGATGAACCATTAGAAGATATAAAATGGAGGACTACAGTAGGAAAATGTTGATACAAAAGATTTGCCTCTGATCGTGAGTCTGTAATATTTGTTATTTATTTATTTATTTTCTCTCTTTCTTTTTAGTTGTGTCAAGATGTTTTAGTTCAACTTGGAAAAGCATTGGAGACCTATGATGATGTTGATAATGAAATGCCAGACAGATCCCCTTCCCCTCACACTTCTGCTAATGGTCATCATGCAGCTCTCCAGAATGGTCAAGATTCTCCTGAAAGCACAAATGAGACCATAACCACAAAGGTCACTCTGACCCCAGAGGTTATGGTCATTGTGTGCACAGTGTTGTCCTTGTGCACCAAAAGGCTAGAAAAGCAAGGTATAATAGAGATAGAGTATTAAAATTCTTTCGATGAGTGATTTTTCTTCAGAAACATGGATTCTTGAATATTTTATTTTATTATTGATTTATTTTATTTTATGTTATTCTGTTTTCATTTACTTATTTTTTTTTATCTTGAATATATTTTTGATACTACAGGAAAAGACTGGCTGCCAAAGAAATATTTGTGTATCTTTTTATCATTATTATCAGTTGATCACTGATACATGAAAGTTTTGTTTCTCTCTCTCTCTCTCTCTCTCTCTCTCTCTCTCTCTCTCTCTCTCTCTCTCTCTCTCTCTCTCTCTCTCTCTCTCTCTCTCTCTCTCTCTCTCTCTCTCTCTCTCACACACACACACACACACACACACACTTTTTTTTTTTTTTTTACATTTTCCACATCTTCAATTTTTTTCTTAAAACCTCTACATATTTTCTTAAAAATATTTTTAAGGTGCAAAACTACTTGAACTGCACCAGGAAAGCATGACTATACTCAAATTGCCTTTTCACGATTATCATGTAACAAGTGCCTGTACAGTTTTAATGAGTTTGGTCATTAATTGCAGGTTCTTCTCACACCAGCATGGCTCAGGCTCTCATGGTGTCCGTCCTTATGACTCTTATTTCTCATGTCAGCAGTCGTCTGGAGCAGCGCATCTCACTCATTGACCCCACTTGTCTTTCCAAACTTATTCCGAAAGATGAAAAGGTACGGCATTCACTCTATGAATGATTGTGAAGAAAGTGTTGATTTATGACTTCATAGAAAGCACATTAAATGATTGACTGAGTGGCAGTGAGGGATGTATTTAATGTATGTCAGTAGAATATGATTGAATGTACAAATGATTAAAGAAATTAATTGTTACAAGAAGGCCTCATTTATGAGGACCATGGAAGGAATGGTCAAATGTGTAAGGGAAGTACCATATTTGATGGTTCATAAGATGCACCCAGTTTTGGCAGACCTTGAAATGAAAATAAAAAAAAAGATAAATGAGTGGATTTAAGCTCAGAATATGAAGTGAAGGATTTCACCTGACATTTGAAGACCCTCACATGCATTTAGATCATTATTAGATCCCAATATTTTGCATTCAAAAACTTTAATATTTGCTAGTAGCCTACATACCAATCCTGTTGTGAGATGTAAATATGTACCTGGCATATGGCGTTGGCAGTGACTGAGAGACTACAGGGTAATAAAGTTTGTTCATTAGAATGTTAAAAGATAGGTGCAATTTTAATTGTATGGAAGTGTATCTTACCTCAAGAAGTAACGGCATCACACTATAAAGAACGCAGTGAAGCTTGCCCATGTCACCTGGTTCACCACATAACCAACCACATGTTTGTTTTGGTACATGCAATGCATGGTGCATGGTCACTTAGGCAAATTCTTCCTGACTGGTGTCATTCTATGTAAATTACCAGTAAGTATGATCTATTATATAATGTTACCTTGAAGGAAAGAGTTGTTTTGTGGTGTAGTACCAATCATCACTTTGTTTACATGTGCAAAGATGTCTGGGGTTTGATTTTAGAGCCTTTGTTGCCATAGACTTACCATCAACCACTGCCTCAATACTGAACCTTGGCCTCATAGGATGCAGGCTCATTTCCTGAGAGTTTTTTTGGAGAAAAGGTGCATCTTATGAGCCATCAAATACGGTAAATTGTAAAAGGATGGTGTTTAAAAGAAACGTGAATATTTTTTCTGCAAATAGACATCATGGTAGATACATTTAGATTCTTACTATTTACAAGCACTGTAAGTAAACATTATAGCTCTTGAGTATAAGTGCTATCTTGGTAAAAATTATCTACCATTAATCCTATTGAAGTACATTCTTGATTTTATTTCTGGTTAGTTCTCATTAATGTTACTTCTTTTCTTATATATTAAATGAAGACATATTGACCACACTCCTCTCACTTTCTATGATGAATATCAGAACTCAAGTATCAGAATGACATATACAGTTGGCTTCATATTCTCTTTATCATATATCTAAGTGACATCATCTTTTTCATGGTAACCATCATTGGCTGGAGCTGCCTTTGACATGCATTTTTAGGCCTGTCCTTTTCTCCCCCTCTGCCTACACTTTCCCCATGCTTCTCATAATGTCCACCCCTCCCCTAGAGCTCCTTGCTCTTCATTCTCTCTCTCTCTCTCTCTCTCTCTCTCTCTCTCTCTCTCTCTCTCTCTCTCTCTCTCTCTCTCTCTCTCTCTCTCTCTCTCTCTCTCTCTCTCTCTCTCTCTCTCTCTCTCTCTCTCAGACAATTAATTCAATTTTCAGGAGATTGAAGAAGAGAATAAGAAGGGTATAGACACAGAAGAGACTGTAGATGAGGGAAATTCAGATCTAACAGTTGGTAATGGCAGTGTAAAGAAGACCAACCTAAAAAAGAACCAACGCACCAAGAGGCTTGCCAATTTACGGAGGCGGCGACTGAAGGTTGGAGGAGGAGGCTCTAGCGGCAGCCAAGGTGAGTTTCACCTTGACCACTATCTGCTCTGTGCTGATTTCTCTTGTTAGATATTTTTGTGCTAACTAATAAGAATCACCTTAATGTGTGACTTAGTCTACATACCTTGAGAAACAAATTTTGAGGTTTGACTGAATAATGTTGTTATCTATATATGATACGCTTAGTTCAGGAAGTCAGTAAGTGGCACCCCTGCCCCAAACTGAGTTAGGCATGCTACTGTATTCCCCAACCATCCCTCTATCTTAGAGGCACATAGGGACACTCCTCTGGAAGTGCTTAAGTGGTTGAAATTCCCTTTGTATAGAAATATCATTAAGCTTTGTTGCTGGGTGAGGAGAGGCTGTCGTGTTCCGTAAGCAGGAAGTTGATGGACAACACTCTACATATTTTTAAAAAAGGCGGCCACACTTTGCCAATCACATTGTGTGATTGATAGCGTCTGGTTGACCATCAGTCAATCACAGCATGCATTGCAACACTCTCCAGTACACATTTAAACACCACAGCATGTACACCTTCTTTGGATTTTTTTTTCTAATAAGATTGGAATATTTCAGATGAAGATAGCTATTCAGATGCCTCTGGAAGTGAGGAAGATGACAAAAATAATGAAGGAGGAATTATGTCAAGTGAGGAAGAAGGAGAAGAGGAACTTGATCTCTCTCAACTGTGTTCCTCAGAGGATGATGATTCTGATGATGTAAGTATCAGACCAATAATGGAAGTTCTGTTTATTAGTATATCCCAATAGGTGGAAATGGGCTTTGTCACTCATGAGAATTTCTGTGTTTTCTGTCATTAGTTTCAGCATTGTCTCTACAAAAACTTGTTGTTTCTAATCATGAGGGGTCAATTTGTGAACAACCATAAGCTTGTAGAGGTGAAAATGCAATTTAAAATGCAGTAATCTTCTGGGTGTTCAGTTGGAAATGCTTAAAGCAATAGAATGTTGACGTGCCGAACAGTGAGGGCTGTTTTCAGTTGCCTGCCTTACTTGTTTAATGCTCTCCAGAGTTCATATGGATCTCATCCCTCTGGCAGTTTTCTTTTTGTTGCTGATACTCTCCTGAAATTATCTATTTGTGATGTGATCATGTTACAAGAAGGCACACAACCATGATGGCCAATATTGTAATAATGATGGAATCCTCTGTGTGAGCACAACAGAATTGTCATTTTTTTTAAATGTTTTATTGTAAAAGCAGTGCATAGCATTCCATGCCTTCATGCCAACTTAAATGGCAGCTAGTGACAAGTTGAGTCCCCACCACCCTCCCATTACTCTCCCCATTCTTGAAGTAAGAAATAAAAAATCATCAGATTTTTCAGTTCCATCCTGTATATAAATGCAAACATGCATATGCTCATGGTATTACATGATCAGTGCCTTAAAAACAGCATTATGCAATAACATGATTTTCCTTTAAAGGATGTGAAAATAGAGTCAGACCAAGAATGGGAAGGATTAACTGCAGGTGAGCATCTGGAGCTTGTCAGCAAGGAGGGGATGCTGTCTGCAGTGTATGTTGCCTGTGACTGGATGAAGAGGGAGGAAGAAGTGATCCAGCTCTGTGTGAAAACTGCTAATTCCTTATGGACAGCAATAGCCAAACTACTGAACTTGTTGCGGGTGGATTTAGAACAGCTTAAAAACAGTAAGTGGTTTGGTATTGTTGTATTAAGAGTTATATAATTTTTGGCATAGTTGTTGGAAAGAGATTTTATAAGTATGCATGAGGTGATTAGATAAATAGGTAAACTCTCTATAAACAATTTTTCATTTGTTTTTTTGTTTCCTAGACTCAGTTGGAGTACGTAATGATGTCATAGCAGTTCTCCAAGAAAAGGACCAATCTTTAGAGAGTCCTCGCAGCAAACTAGAAGAGGCCCTTAAGAAAACACCCTTGCCTGAAGATTTGATGTTGCACACACTCATCCCAACTTTCATATCTGGCACCCACAAGTCCCTTAATCTAAAAACAATGGAAATAGTAAGTTTTTATTGTTGTATTTCATTTATACACTCAAATTGCATTGGCTTGGGGATTTGGTGACTCCTCTGCACACTACTTATATGAATATTAAAAAGTTTGTAAATCTTACAGAGAACCCAGAATATATTTATTTGAGGCTGATGTTCTAACAAAGGAGTGGCTGAGATTTTTTTTTTAGGGACACTAGTCAACATAAATTGCAACAAAAAAAAAAAGAGGCCCACTGAGATGCTGGTCCCTGTACAGAGTCAAAATCGTTAGTCTGATATACAGGATAAGTGTCTCGTAACCTTCCTGAAAGAGTTCAAGTCATAGCAATTGGAAATACAGAAGTAGGCAGGGAGTTACAGAGTTTACCAGAGAAAGGGATGAATGATTGAGAATACTGGTTAACTCTTGCATTAGAGAGGTGGACAGAATAGAGGATGAGAGAAAGAAGAAAGATTTCTGCAGCAAGGCCATGGGAGGAGGAAGGCATGCAGTTAGCAAGATAAGAAGAGCAGCTGGCATGGAGATAATGGTAGAAGATAGCAAGAGATGCAACACTGCAGCAATGAGAAAGAGGCTGAAGACGGTCAGTTAAAGACATTGATAAGACAAAAAGCTTTTGATTCCAACCCGTCTAAAATTTAGAATGGTATGAGTGGAATCCCCCCATATGAAGCATACTCCATACATGGATGGATAAGGCCCCTTTACAGAGTTAGCAGCTGCGAGGGATTAGAAAAACTGGTAGAGATGACTCAGAACACCTAACTTCATAGAAACTGTTTTAGCTAGAGATGAGATGTGGTTCCCAGTTTAGATTATAAGGATGTTCAGTGTAGAAGAGGGGAAGAGTTGAATGTCATTGAAGAAGGGATAGTTATTTGGAAAGTTGCGTGGAATTGATAGATGGAGGAATTGAGGTTTTGAGGCATTGAGCAATATTAAGTTTGCTCTGCCCTAATCAGAAATTTTAGAGAGATCAGAAGTCAGGTGGTCTGTGACTTCCCTGCATGAACTGTTTACTTCCTGAAGGCTTGGATGTCAGTGAAAAGACATGGAAAAGTGTAGGGTGGTATCATCAACATAGGAGTGGATAGGACAAGAAGTTTGGTTTAGATCATTGATGAATAATAGAAAAAAAGAGGGTGACAGGACAGAATCCTGAGGAACACCACTGTTAATAGATTTAGGAGAAGAACAGTGACTGTCTAACACAGCTGCAATAAAATGGTTGAAAAGAAAACTTTAGATGAAGATACAGAGAAAAGGATAGAAGCCATAGGAGGGTTAGTTTGGAAATCAAAGCTTTTTGCCAGACTTTATCAAAAGCTTTTGATATGTCTAAGGCAACAGCAAAAGTTTTACCAAAATCTCTAAAAGAGGATGACCAAGACTCAGTAAGGAAAGCCAGAAGATCACCAGTAAGCAGCCTTGACCAAACCCATACTAGTGATCAGATAGAAGGTTGTGAAGTGATAGATGTTTAAGAATCTTCCTGTTGAAGATAGATTCAAAAACTTTAGATAGGCAGGAAATTAAAACAATAGGACAGTAGTTTGAGGGATTAGAATGGTCACCCTTTTTAGGAACAGGCAGAATGTAGGCAAACTTCCAGCAAGAAGGAAAGGTAGATGTTGATAAAGTTGAAAGAGTTTGACTAGGCAAGGTGCAAGCACGGAGGCACAGTTTCGGAGAACAATAGGAGGGGCCCCATCAGGTTCATAAGCCTTCTGAGGGTTTAGGCCAGCAAGGGCATGGAAAACATCATTGTGAAGGATCTTAATGGGTAGCATGTATTAGTCAGAGGGTGGAGGAGAGGGAGGAAGAAGTCCTGATTCATCCAAGGTAGAGCTTTTGGCTAAAGTTTGAGCGAAGAGTTCAGCTTTAGAAATAGGTGAGAGTGTAGTGGTGCCATCAGGTTGAAATAAAGGTGGGAAAGATGAAGAAGCAATAGGAGATTGGAGATGTTTTTTTGGCTAGATGCCAAGTCACGAGGGGACTTAGATCTTGAAAGATTTGACACTTTCTATTAATGAAGGAATTTTTGGCTAGTTGAGAACAGACTTGGCATAATTCCAGGCAGAAATATAAAGTGCATGAAATTCAGGTGATGGAAGGCTCAAGTACCTTTTGTGGACCACCTCTCTGTCATGTATAGCATGAGAACAGGCACCTCCACTGTGGGGGATCCTGAGGAGGGATTGGGGCTATAGGACAAGATGCAGATATGAGATTGTGATTGGAGAAGCCTAATGGAGAAGATAAGGTAACAGCATAAACAAAGATTAGAGGTTAGGTAAAGGTCAAGAATGTTGGGAGTCAAGATGGTCAGGAATATGAGTAAGGTGTTGCACCAGTTGCTCTAGGTTGTGGAGGATAGCAAAGTTAAAGGATACTTCACCTGGATGATCAGTGAAGGGAGAGGAAAGCCAAAGCTGGTGGTGAACACTGAAGTCTCAAAGAATGGAGATCTCCGCAAAAGGGAAGAGTCGTAATGTGCTCCACCTTGGAAGTTAGGTAGTTAAAGAATTTCTTATAATCAGAGTTAGGTGAGAGGTATAAAGCACAGATAAATATAGCTTGAGAATGAATCTGTAGTCATAGCCAGATGGTGGAAAACTCAGAAGATTCAAGAACATGGGCACAAGAGCAGGTTGAGTCGTTGCATACCTATATAGATGCAACATCCAGGTTTGGATTGAGAATGAAGATAGAGAACATAGGAGGGAACGTAAAGAGGCTACTGTCAGTTGCCTCAGACACCTGTAATTCAGTAAGGAAAAGATGAGGTTTAATAGAGGAGAGATGGTGTTCTCTAGATTGAAAATTAGATCTAAGACGATGTTGCAGAATTTAACGAAGAAAAAGTTGAGGGGGGTTTCAAGACACGTTGGGTTGATACCAGAAGAGCAGTCTGACCTGGGGACATTTATGGTCCCCTCCCCAGAGGGGACTCTGAGGCTTAGGTATGCCCACAAATACATACACTTTCCTCAAGACTAAATTAGGATCCATTTTAGCTCCTAGTCTTCTGCAGGAACAGAGAACAAATTTTCACTGACCACCCATGCACACTGGTCAGTTGCATATGCATTCCTAATTCCATCACAGCTCAACAGCAGAGCTGGTATACCTTTCATATGCAAAAATTACTCTATATCACTTCCACAGTACTTCTACTCTTCAAACCTCTACTATTTTAATTTCTCTTACTTTCAGGTTATCAGTCCAGTTCACAAATATTCCCATCAGTCCTTCAGTGTCTTTCAACAAATATAACAATAAATTGATTATTAAAAAGAGAAAAAAAGATCTTGCGAGATGTTTTTTTAGGTATGGGTTTATGCACATACAAGAGGCCAAAAATTATCTGTACTACACCCTGAGCATGGTGATTTAGTGGTTAGCATACCTTTAACCAAGAGGACCTGGGTTCAAATCCATAGCCAGATGGAGACATTTTGGGCTTGTGTTCTTTCATGCTGTATTAACTATTCATCTAGCAAAGAGATATAAATAAGCCTAGCAGATGTGGGAGACTACCCATCTTGGTCTTCTTATGTGTGGTACTATTAGGCAGTGAAGGCCATCAAACCTGCCCTTTGTGTGTGTGTGTGATATTTGCCCATAGTCATCTGCTTGTTCCTCTACAGAAAGAGCTCAGAGCTCATAGTGACTGATACTTGAGTAAGACTGACACCACACATACCAAATCAGCAAGGTCACAACCCCTCAGCATACATTTTGTACCTAATTGCTGCTAAAAAAAATTTTTAAGAGGGCCACTGTCCAAGAGTAGTAAAAATTTGAATAAAAAAAAAACCCACTTAAATATGTAGCCAGCTTCCAGAGCAGTGCCAAATAGAATGATCAAATAGCAGAGGATAAATGTCTTGAAACCTTCCTCTTGCCTTCTTGAAAGAGT
The DNA here is from genome assembly GCF_035594125.1 of Scylla paramamosain. Classification (NCBI taxonomy): domain Eukaryota; kingdom Metazoa; phylum Arthropoda; class Malacostraca; order Decapoda; family Portunidae; genus Scylla; species Scylla paramamosain. Next base: position 9,961,735 of record NC_087157.1, on the reverse strand, counting down.
TCAAGTCATAGAGGTTTGACCATCTGCCTCATCACTCAGAACTCAAACCCAGGTCTCTCCAGTTTTGAACTTAACATGCTAATCACTACACTGCAGTGTGTGTGTGTGTGTGTGTGTGTGTGTGTGTGTGTGTGTGTGTGTGTGTGTGTGTGTGTGTGTGTGTGTGTGTCTTCCAAAAGATGAGAAATAATTTAAGCAAGTAAAGTTAAAAAAGAGAAAATATTAGTCCTTAATATTATTTGTTTTCTCTGAGATAATTCCCACTTGATGATAGCTGTCTACAACCTTATTATGTTTCAGTAATACTTATGTAACTTTTTTTCACTGAATAGATCTTGCTTCGTACCCGCCGCCTGAGTGACTTTGGACGTGAAGTGAGCATGAGGAAAGATACCCCACTGTGGTGGGATGCTGAATCTGGACTGCATAACTTCTCACTTGACCATGTTGTTTGTGAAGAAAAGGACAAGAACAAAAAAAATGATTTGGTAAGAAATCATTATCATACTTTATTAGAAATGGCAAAGGTAATGTTAAAGAAATGGAAACCTTTCTCACTTCAGGATAGACACATACAGCAAGTCAGCATTTAATACATCAACACTTGCTGATTCTATTCCAATTGCAATTCACTTTCATCACACTTATAAGGACATGAAAATGTACAACTTTTGCAAAATCACTTTGCTGCCAGCTTCATTTGTAAGATGTTCGTATTATTAATTTCACAGGCTGAAGTTTGCTTTGTAAGCTTAACATTCAACAGTCAATATTAGATTCTTATACAGTGTTGAAATACCTTGTTTAAAGGGAATCACAAGTCAAGAATTATCGTCATCACCAACTGAAGAAGACCTGCTGTCAGTTCCACCATCCAAGAGAGATTCACGACGCCTGGCAGGCATGCAGTCTCTCACAGCTCAGTGGTTGCAACATGAGGTTCGCAGCTTGGAAGAGAGGACAAGGAGAGTGACACTTGGTCTCTATTTAGTTCCTGATGCCTCTGTACTTATCAATCACCTCCAAGCCATACAGTTATTGCTGTCAAAACCTACTCATATGATCATTATACCACAAGCAGGTATGTAAAATGGCTATGAAAATCAGAACTTTAAGTTTGTTGATAATTTGTTCATATGCTGCTGATGCATTATAAACTTGCCTTATAATTAAGTTGAAATTATAGTAGATTAACAGCCATAATGAATGGCAGATATAGTGAAGAGACAAATGTGGGCTGCTCACTTCTAAGGAGGATTGGTGTCCATTACTATACATTGTGCCATCTTTTCATACTGTTTTTTTATTTTGTATTCAGCCCAAGAGTAATGCCAGGCTAGGAATCCTTTCATCCCCGTCTGTTTTTCCAAATTTAAAAAATGGTGGGAGATTCACAAGCCAGGCAGCATTGCTTTGCTTCTTAGAGGCAGCTGAGTTTCTGCTGATGAGTGGTGACTGATACCAAACTTAGTTCATCCATGGTTAAAGCCAATTGTGAAAAGTATTCAGAGCCGTCTGATTTTTTTTTTTTTTTTTTTTTTTTTTTTTTTTTTTTTTTTTTTTTTTTTTAAGCCTTCAGTGATGTGTGTGTCTGTTTCTCCCATTTGTCATAAATTCTTAGATTGTTTGGGCATTTCTGAAGCTTATTAGTCGGATGATGATGAAAATATCAGCATTCTATTCAGGGTGAACCTGGATATGGGTAGCTGTGGTGAGATCAGAGATGGTATGAAAACTGCTGGCTGTTTGAAGCTATTGAGTACTATAACCAAAGTATGAATCCCTGTTATCTAGGCTTGCTGTGGTCACGTTTATTTCACTATGTTTACCAGCTGTCCTCTTCATATGTGGTAGACTACTGTCCAGTAGACTTCCATCACATAAGTTCCTTGGGGAATTTTTCAACTTTTATATAAAAAATGAGTAAATATTTTGAAGGATAAATTACTTTTGTAGGTTACCCTATTTCAGAAGAACAAAGGGGCAACCCTCACATCCACATAACCATTATCTACATTTTTTCTTATCCTCTATGTATGTGCAATTTTAGTTGAGTTTGTTCATTTTACTTGTAGTGTATATGTATTCTGTACCTGTATGCATTGTTACATGTTTACTCCAAGTAACAGTTCTCTAGTGGAGTGAAGAATACTTTAAAGTCAAATAGCCAAGATGAGACAACTACACCTACACACACTAGGAATTTAAATGAAAAACCATCTTATATTTACATTACTTTAATGAGACTTTTATCCATACTTTCCATAACCATCATCCCTTGCTCATTGTCTTATTGATGTTTTCCTTTTATTACTGGAACTTTTTTCCAGTTATTGGTCTGCTAGATCAACAAAAAAGAGATAGTTTGGGTGCCCGCAATGCCATCCGATGGCTAGAAATCAAGTTTCGCCATGGGTCACGCTTTATCAGATCTCAGCGGCCACACGAGCGTACTCACCTCCCGCTTATAAAATATCCAAAACGGAAGGATAAGGAAGCTTGGTAAGTTACAAGAAGTTCTGTGTGCAACAGAGGTATCTCTAGAATATTCTATTTATCCAGTACTTGCCAATACTGCTGAGACATGAAGAGTTTGTATTTCTTGTTATATAATGAGAATAGATGATTGGTTCAGTGGGAGATGTGAATCTGTGTCGGTCTATAGCCTTTGGTGTTATTGCTTTCTTATTTATTATATCCTTTATTTCTTGTGGCTCTTTAATCTATAACACTACTGTGTTAAATATGAGCAAACTTATATATATATATATATATATATATATATATATATATATATATATATATATATATATATATATATATATATATATATATATATATATATATATATATATATATATATATTTTTTTTTTTTTTTTTTTTTTTTTTTTTTTTTTTTTTTTTCAGGGAGTGGTACCAGATTGTGGAATGCTGCAATTATCTCAGTGCACAAGTACAGCAGAATTCTAACAATGTTAAGACAGCCACTGTGACTCTTCTGACTGGGGAGAAACACCTTAGTAGTGCCACCTTCTCCCACTCTGGCCTCACTCAAGCTGCAGGTGTGTGTGTACAAATGTGTTATACTTTGTAAACCAGTATAAGTTTTGGAAGAAAATCATAAGTATTTTACAAAATATTTAACAATATTTGCTCACAATTCTGTTGCAAATTACCAGGGGCAGTACTGGAGCACATTGAAGAGTTCATGAGCAAATGGCAAACTTCAACAAAAGGACACAGCTGAAGGCAAAGCAGTGGAAAACCAAAAGTTGACAAGTAAGCACACTAGTTAATTTTTCCTAACTCCCAGTTTTTCCAGTGATGTTTAACTTAATTTTATGATATTCACATCTAAGGATATTATCTTTAGGTGAAATGCTTCTATGATAGGTTCTAAAATTTTGAATAATTTAAACTATGTGAACAGCATATTCTTTCCAATACAGAAAGGTGCTTTTCAAGAAAAGGGGAAGCAAAACTTTACACTTCTAAAAAAAAAATAAATAAATAACAATAAAGGAAGGTTGAATAGGAATGGAGGCTATTACAGTAGTGATGATTTGCAAATGTCAGTAAAGGTCTTCTAATTCATAGTCTGTCACTTTGGTGTTTGCTTGCACTGAGTGGCCCTCAAAGAGGTAGCCACAGCAGAAAAGTCTCTACCTTTGCCTATCTAAACACTCCCTTCTTGGTCGTTTAAGTATTCTTTCCCTGCAAGGAACTTCACACATGTACTTAACCTTATCATTCCACCTTCTTAGTAACCAGCTATCTTGAGTTTCATACACATACATTTTCTTTACATACTCTTCACTCTCTCAATATAACCAAACTATCTTTGTGTATTTCTTGTCATCCATTCCACCATTCTTCATTTCATTTTATGTGTACAGGGATTCATAACATATCTCTCTTGCATCCTTTCATTGCTCTCACTCTCCTATCTTGTCACTTCACATTCCCACTCAGGTAACTAATTTCTGCAGCATACACTCTTGACTACTCTACTTTATTCCATTCCTAAGTCTCTGCATACACTCTTGACTACTCTACTTTATTCCATTCCCACATCTCTGATCCAAAAGTCAATATTGGTAGAAAATATTATTCTTTAAACCTCTCTTTATATCCACAGACACATTTCTCCTTTTCATAACTTTGCAAGTGATTCCATGACATACACCTTTCATAGCCCCCTCACACACTTCACTCAGAGAATCACATCTACAGCTGCAAACATTCCTAAATTGAAATCATATCTCTGCTTCTAGGCTATAGCGTGTATGTAGTACATGGATGTATGTCTATGGATCTCTTCTCAAGGTCCAACAACAAAACTGGCTTACCCTCCTGTTGCACCATAATACACCCAACACCTTTTGCATGTCTGCCCTCATTAGTTGGTTTGACCAGATACAGACTAATCTCCTTTATATGTTAACTTGAACCACAGTACTTTACAGGAACACAATCCATGACGATTAGCAGGGGCTATGTATTAGAGATATATTGGACGTCCACATCCGTGGAACATCTGCATTGTTTTTAACATCTGCATCCATATGTGGCAGATACATTTTACACATTACAAGCTACGTAGTACAGAGCTTCAAAATTTAAAAAAATTAATTAATGCATGTTTACTGCTAAAATTACCTTTTATTTTTAAAACCCCTTCATTAATAGAAAGTGTCAAAATCTTTCAAGATCTAACTCCCCTCATGACTTCTGGCATCTAGCCAAAAATATCTCCAATAAATTTGCTTCTTCTCTCCCTCCTTTATTTCAACTAGATGGCACCACTGCTTTCACATCTATCTCTGAAGCTGGACTCTGCTCAAACCTTTGCTAAAAGCTCTACCTTGGACGATTCAGGGCTTGTTCCTTCCTTTCCTCCATCCTCTGACTACTTCATGATACCTATTTAAAATTCTTCGCAGTGATGTTTTCCATGCCCTCGCTGGCCTTAACCCTCAGAAGGCTTATGGACCTGATGGGGTCCCTCCTATTGTTTTCCGAAACTGTGCCTCTGTGCTTGCACCTTGCCTAGTCAAACTCTTTCAACTCTGTCTGTCAACATCTACCTATCCTTCTTGCTGGAAGTTTGCCTACATTAAGCCTGTTCTTAAAAAGGGTAACCATTCTAATCCATCAAACTACTGTCCTATTGCTTTAATTTCCTGCATATCTCAAGTTTTTTTAATCTATCCTCAGCAGGAAGATTCTTAAACACCTATCACTTCACAACCTTCTATCTGATCGCCAGTATGGGTTCCATCAAGGCCACTCTACTGGTGATCTTCTGGCTTTCCTTACTGAATCTTGGTCATCCTCTTTTAGAGATTTTGGTGAAACTTTTGCTGTTGCCTTGGACATATCAAAAGCTTTTGATAGAGTCTGGCACAAAGCTTTGATTTCCAAACTACCCTCCTACAGCTTCTATCCTTCTTTCTGTAACTTCATCTCTAGTTTCCTTTCTGACCATTCTATTGCTGCTGTGGTAGATGGTCACTGTTTTAAATCTATTAACAGTGGTGTTCCTCAGGATTTTGTCCTGTCACCCACTCACATTATTCATCACTGACCTTCTAATCCAAACTTTAAAAAAAAAAAAAGTCTTATCCACTCCTACACTGATGATACCACCCTGCACTTTTCCACATCTTTTCATAGACATCCAGCCCTTCAGAAAGTAAACATTTCACACAGGGAAGCCACAGAATGTCTGACTTCTGATCTTTCTAAAATTTCTTAGAGATTGGGGCAGAGCAAACTTGGTATTGTTCAGTGCCACAAAAACTTAATTCCTCCATCTGTCAACTCAACACAATCTTCCAGACAACTATCCCCTCTTCATTGACACTCAATTATCCCCCTCTTCTACACTGAACATAATTGGTCTGTGTTTTACTTATAATCTGAAATGGAAACTTCACATCTTATCTCTAGCTAAAACAGCTTCTACGAAGTTAGGCGTTCTGAGACATCTTCACCAGTTTTTCTCACCCCTCCAGATGCTAACTCTGTACAAGGGCTTTATCCGTCCATATATGGAGCATGCTTCACATGTCTGGGGGGGTTCCACTCATACCGCTTTTCTAGGCAGGGTGAATCGAAAGCTTTTCATCTGATCAGTTTCCCTCCTCTAATTGACAGTCTTCAGCTTCTCTCATAACTGCAGTGTTGCATCTCTAGCTATCTTCTACCACTATTTTCATGTTAACTGCTCTTCTGATCTTGCTAACTGCACAAGACTTCCTTCTTTCACCCCTATTCTGTCCACCTCTCTAATGCAAGAGTTAACCAGTATTCTCAATCATTCATCCCTTTCTCTGGTAAACTCTGGAACTCCCTGCCTACTTCTGTATTTCCACCTTCATATGACTTGAATTCCTTGAAGAGGGAGTTTTCAAGACACTTATCCTTCAATTTTCGACTACTGCTATGGACTCTGTTCTGGGATTGGCATCTCAAATGTTTTTTCTCCCACACTCCCTTATAATAGACGGGACTGAGCAGTCTCTAACCCTGTACATTATGGTCTAGGTGATGGTAGGAGCTGGAGCCATGATGGACATGTCCATCTGCCACAACTGCCACTCTGTGGTGTGTGTGTGTGTGTGTGTGTGTGTGTGTGTGTGTGTGTGTGTGTAAACAATATATGCTTACATTATGCATGTCTGTATGTAGACCATACTCCTTAAAGTTCACAAGAAATATTTCAGTGCATCATCCTTTACTTTATATTGTGTAATTACACTAAAATAAGACTGAAAAATGTGAACTGGTAGCACTGAGTATTTATCACAGTGGCCATCTGGCAATAATTGGTGCTATATAGTGATTTTATACCAAAATCCTGAACACATCTGCATCTGTATCCATATCTATTTGGTGGAAGCTGATATCCACATTTGCAAAACATGTATATAGTGGTACCTCTGTACGCATTCTTAATCCATTCCAGATCCTTGTACTTGTATCAAACAGAACGCATACCAAATAAATTTTTGTATCTTTGTATGCATTCTTAATCCGTTCCAGATCCTTGGACTTGTACCAAACAGAACGCATACCAAATAAATTTTTCCCATAAGAAATAAAGGGAAAATGATTAATCTCTACCCATAAAAAAAAAAAAGAATCATTGTTATTGGCATATTAAACAGGACATTTATGGGATTGTACAAAATAATTTAAACACTGCTTGAAACTAAAATACATACCGTCTTTGATGACATAAAACACATTCCCATTTCAGCAAAAAATTATATATATATATATATATATATATATATATATATATATATATATATATATATATATATATATATATATATATATATATATATATATATATATATAAAAGCTTGTAAATCAAGCTAGCAGTACAACTAAACAAAAGCAAGCAATCACAATAGTAAAGATATCTTACAAGATTGCAGTAATAAAATCGAGGTCATCGCCTAATCATGGAGGTGAGGCAAAGAATCCAGCCCAGCTGCAACACACACTTGGCACATCAATGAACAGGGCTGCGTTTTCATTTTCAATATTTCTTTACATAATATTATAGTTGAAAATATGATATAGCACCCTTGCCTATAATACAGTGGTGTAAATCTTCGGGTCTGTGGGTGAAGGAACTTTAAAAATTTAATCTACAGGAGGCCTCACATTTGCATATAAGACGCAGAGTGAATTTTTGTCGTTTTTATGAAAAAAGGTGCATCTTATATCAGGCGCGCGGTGCAACAACGACGTAACCGTGAAATTTGAGATTTCGTGTTTTTGCCTGCTCCGTGTGGTAGAAGGGTGTAAAAGTCTCGTGGTGATGTCGGCCAAGTCATATTCGACCATCTAAGCACCTGTACTAAGGCTCAAAGTCGAGTGGTAATGAGCCGGTAATGAGTAAGTTTTATTTTTTACGCTCGGAAAAAAATTCATAAAAAATTTATTTATGTACCAATCTTCATGAAACTTTCACCTAATACTATGTGTAATAGGCTCTAACACATTATTAACAAATGAAAACAATATCGGGAAAAAAAATTATTACCTACGGTATACGCGTTAATTAACGCGTAAGTCATCCACCCAAAATCGTCACCTATCACTTCGAAACCTACATCCCCAAACAGAACTACCCAAGACCTTTCAAATGATGTATAATACTTACTTATTTAAGGGTATCCTATTGTGCGCAATCAGTGTTTAACTTTGAGTGCATTTTTCTCGAAACTTCCATTTCTCGGTTACGTTGTTGTTGCACCGCGCGCCTGATATGCTGTCTTATATGCCGTCAAATATTGTAAATACAAAAGAAGTTAGATGAAATAAATGAAAATTTAACCACACTTTGCTGAGAAGAGTTGAGTGTCTACTAGGATGGTGTTGAGAAGGGAAGAGATGTTATTGTTTGGAAGGAGAGTCATTAACTTTCTTAGAATTCATGGTTAATGAATTTACTAAAAATTTACATGAAATACAAAAACTAAAAATTTACATAAAAACACAATCATGTGAAAATTCAGTTGTAGCACAGGTTATTCACTAAATGGTAGCAATGGGTGTGGACAGTTGTGACTTTGTCTCAAGAGAGGTAAACAAGGGTAGCTTATGACTTATTTTGACCCATAAAAGTTCTAGCATGCAAGTTGTATTCCAAACAAAGGTCATATACCAAGCAATTTTTTTTTGCGTCCAAACAGGACATAAACCAAGTTGGAGTTATTTCAAGCAGATGTATACTGAGGTACCACTGTATATGAAATCCACATACATATATGCATCTGCAGAACTCTGAATTCAGATATCTGATACATCTCTACTAATTATTACAGTTACACATATACATCAAGAATGAATGAGTGTCCTCTTTCCTTTTTCATCTTCCTGATCTGCAGAACATTCCTGAATTCTTTCCTACCTCTTATATGTAATGCATTTTAATGTGTTACTTTTCCCAGGTCTATGAAACCAGCTGTCCCTGAGCATCAATCCAGCTCTGAACAGGTCCGTGGCTCACTGCTGACCTGTGGCGCCATCAGTCAAACCTGTGGTAATACTTGTCCTACATCATGGACAGTAACACCAAAATAGGCACATGAAGAGCCTAAGATCTAGGGGTTTGAACAGAATGCAACATTCTGAATCAGTATTCTGATAATCCCTTCAATAAGTTCCAAACAATCATTGCCATCTAAGTTTCTTACAGATTTTATGGTGCAGCATATAAATCTGCAGTTCACATTGGCTTTGTTAAGCAGAATGATAAGAGGGATTTGATTATTATATATAGGTATTTTTGCTGCAAACCTGGTATGTACCATTTTGAGTTACCTTGATTGGTACTTAGAATGTTCTGTGATACATTTAGTTACTTCAGGATTTTTAGTCACTGCTGAATTTCTAATAACTTTGTTTTCATACTTAATTATAATTTTTTCTCCCTGAAACACTTTAAATTTTGTTTATGTGCAAACTGGAACTGTTTGAGTTTTATTCAAATAAAGTTGTGAAAAGTATATTGTTTATCTACTGAACACAACTAGGGAGTACAATGTGCCAGCTTCGACACTGACTGGAAGGCAGCAAGCGCAGTTAGTGTAATGATATATTGGACATTTCTTAAGAAAATGTGGAGGATGTTAATGGTACACAGTGAAAAGGTGCCCTTGGTCCAACTGAGTAGGTAAACAGCACCAAGCTGAAGTGTGCGGTCCAGTGCATGCTGATGAGAGAGAATGCAGAAGTAGGTGCCACTGTGAGTGTTCAGGGAGAACCATTGGCAGACAGTGATGAGGTAGAAGGGCAGCCAAGGGACAAGGCTACCACCTAGACTGATGGGCATGGCAACACCACCAATGATAGGACTGTAAGGGCATATGTGAATAGGCTGCCCGACCACTTGGAAGACAAAGAGGAGTGCACTCACTTGATGGAGGTGCAGCTAAGGATGATAAGATATCCTCAGTCAGTACCCAGATGTGTTCAGTCAGGGCGACATGGATCTGGGTCATACATCACTGGTGCAGCACACTATTGCCATCAATGGCAGTCCTCCAGTTAAGCAGCCTCCCCATTGCTTAGTGCCTGCCAAGTGGGAGGAGATACAGCATGTGGTCAGTGAAATGGCTGCACTGGAGCTAATAAAGAGGTCTGACAGTCCATGGTCTTCACTGGTGATCCTGGTCACGAAGATGGATGGCTCAGTGCGATTTTGCATGGACTACCGGGCCTTAAATAATGTAACTGCCAAGGACTTTTATCCCTTCCCCTGGATTGACAATACGCTTGATGCAATAACGGGTACAGTGGTTTTCCACGCTTGACCCCAAGTCTGGTTACCTCCAGGTGGAGATGGCCAAGGAGGACAAAAAAGACCACCTTCAGGCAGGGTTTGTGGCACCTTAATGTGATGCCCTTTGGCCTCTATAATACCCCTGGCCATTTCAAGCACCTGATGGAGAAAATGCTCAAGGGCTGCAGTAAAAGACAGTCCTCATCAACCTCAATGATGTGTTGGGTGTTGGGGTCATCTTCGAGGAAGAACTGGAGAGGCTAGAGGAAGTTTTGTGCTGTCTGTGGAAGGCAAACCTCAGTTCAACCACAAGAAGTGTACTTTCTTCCAGCATGAGGTGCCTTTCCTGGCCCACTTCATGGGAATAGACAGAGTCTATACCAACCCATTGAAGGTGATGGCCTTGGGTGCCTGACCTGTGCCCACCAGTTTAGCAAAGGTGAGAAGCTCTCTTGGCCTCTGCACATATGACCAGAGGTTTGTGAAGGGCTTTGCTACAGGAGCTGTGCCCCTCACCCAGCTCACAAGAAAGGGGACACAGTTTAACTGGGACGAGGGGTGCCAATGAACCTTTGAGGACCTAAAGGGAGCTCTGCAGTTTCCCTACTCAAGCCTCTTGTATCTGCTCAACATTAATGACAGCGATGAGGGTGTTGGGGTGATGTTATCCCAAATCATGGAGATGCAGGAATGTGCAATGGTGTATTACAGCACCAAGTTCAGTCAGCCAGAATGCAACTACTGCATCACCAGGAAGGAGTAACTGGCCATAGTGAAGAGCTTGCCCACTTCTACCCCTACCTGTATGTGGCAGAGTTCACCCTCAGGACTGACCACATCGCTCTCCACTGGCTGAAGATGCTGAAGAAGCCAGAGGGACAGGTCAGTTGATCTGGTGGTTGGGCTGGCTAGAGCAGTATAACTATCACATCATGCATCAACCAAGGAAGGTGCACAATAATGCCGATACCCTGAACCGCCAACCCTGCGACACTTACTTTTCTCACTGTGCCAGGAGGGAGCCTGACAGTGTGTTGCTGCCTGAGGATGGAATGCAGGAATGAAGAAACTCAAAGGCACAGCAGAAGGATAAGGATCTTGTCCTGTGGTCCACTGGCTAGAGGCAGACACCAAGAAGCCATGCTAGGAGGATATGTTTCCAGAGAGACTCCTGCCACTACAGTCAACGAATGCTGATCTTGCATTGTGGTGGCACACACTGCTTGGGGGTGCATCTTTCTTAAGGCCTCCCAACAAGCATAAAAATTGGGATGGGGCAAATTGACTTAAAGGCATCTCTCTTATTCACACCCATAGCAACAATGGCCAATATTAAGTAGGTTACCATTGTCAGTAAAGGTTGGAAAAAAAAAATTAATACAACCCACTGAGTTTTTGGGTTTTTATTTATTTATTTTTGTTTATTCCACATATTTATATGTAAATGTTTAAATCAGCAATTAAAAAGTAATCGAGTGAAACAAAGTTTTTATGTAGGGGGGGCACTGGCCAAGAGTAACAAAAATTATAAAGAGAAAAGAAAAGAGAAAGAAAAAAAAAAGGCTCACTGAGGTGCCAATCCCCAAACAGCCAATGTGGTCATAAAAAATTAAAGGATGTGTCTTGAAACCTCTCTCTTGAAAGAGTTCAAGTTATAAGGAGGAGGAAATACAGAAGCTGGGAGTTCCAGAGTTTACCAGAGAAAGGGATGAATGATTGAGAATACTGGTTAACTTGTATTAATGATGGACAGAATAGGGGAGAGAAAGAAGAAAGCCTAGTGTAGCAAGGCTGCGAGAAGGGGGAGGCATGCAGTTAGCAAGATCAGAGGAGCAGTTGGCATAAAAATGGTGGTAGAAGATAGCAAGAGATGCAAAAGAGGCTGATGACAGTCAGTTAGAGGAGAGTTGATAAGATGAAAAACTTTTGATTCCATCCTGTCTAAATGAGCGGTATGAGTGGAATCCACCCCTATCCATGTGAAACACAATCCATACATGAACAGATAAGGCCCCTGTACAGAGTCAGCAGCTGGGGGTGAGAAAAACTGGTGGAGATGACTCAGAATGCCTAATTTCATAGAAACTGTTTTAACTAGAGATGAGATGTGAAGTTTCCTTTCCAGTTTAGATCAGGATGTTCAGTGTAGAAGAGGGGAAGAGTTGAGTGTCATTGAAAAAGAGGGGATAGTTATCTGGAAGATTGTGTCAAGTTGATAGATGGAGGAATTGAGTTTTTTTGAGGCATCAAACAATACTAAGTTTGCTCTGCCCCAATCAAAAATTTTAGAGAGATCAGAAGTCAGGCATTCTGTGGCTTCCCTGGGTGAAATGTTTGCTTTCTGAAGAGTTACATGTCTATAAAAAGATGTGAAAAAGTGCAGGGTGGTATTATCAGTGTAGGAGTGGATAGAACAAGAAGTTTGGTTAAGAAGATCATTGATGAATAATCAGAAAAGAGTGGGTGACAAGACAGAACCCTGAGGAACACCATTGTTAATGGATTTAGGAGAAGTGACTACCTACCACAGCAGCAATAGAACACTCAGACAGGAAACTTGTGATGAAGTTAGAGAGAGAAGGATAGAAGCAGTAGGAGAGTAGTTTGGAAATCAAAGCTTTCTGCAAGACTCCATCAAAAGCTTTTGATATGGCTAAGCCAACAGCAAAAGTTTCATCAAAATTGCTAAAAGAGGATGACCAAGACTCAATAAGGAAAGCCAGAAGATCACCAGTAGAGTGGCCTCAACAGAACCCACACTGCAGTCAGAAGATTGTGAAGTGATAGATGTTTAAGAATCTTCCTGTTGAGAATAGATAGAAGACTTTAGAGAGGCCAGAAATTAAAGCAATAGGTTGGTAGTTTGAGGGATTAGAATGGTCACCCATTTTAGGAACAGGCTGAATGTAGGCAAACTTCCAGCAAGAAGGAAAGGTAGATGTTGATATAATATGTTGGAAGAGTCTGATTGGACAAGTGCAAGCACAGAGGCACAGTTTTGGAGAACAATAAGAGGGACCCAATCAGGTCCATAAGCTTTCCAAGGGTTAAGGCCAGCGAAGGGCATGGAAAACATCACTGCATAGGATCTTAATGGGTAGCACGAAGAAGTCAGAGGGTGGAGAAGTGGGGAACAAGCCTTGAATCATTCAAGGTAGAGTTTTTAGCAAAGGTTTGAGCAAAGAGTTCAGCTTTAGAAACTGGCTCTGTTCTTGAGGTGAAACGCATTATGTTCTGTTCGTGCTGTGGTGTTTGTAGTGACGAGTGTGAGGCAGCCAAGTCATGGTGATATCATTCCATCATAATCAGATCTTCACATGTCAGGCTTGAATGTGTCAATATAGCAAAAATGTGTGAATTTTAAAAACACTAAATTTTCAGAACATCATATGGAAATTAGTCAAGGGAGGCAGTGAGTAATTGTCTTTTCACAACCATGGTGATGACATCCCTTTCTCTTTACCCCATGGCTTCTAGCTTCTCTACAAAGGCAGTTGGACTCTAATCCAACTCTTATAGCAACACAGCTGGGAGGAAGCAGTGGGGATGTCACCACCATAGCTGTGGTGACATATTGTCATACTGCCATACTGCCATACATTCCATACTGCCTCCCTTGACGAATTTTCGTATGAGGCTCTGAAAGTTTTGTGTTTTCTCATTCACAGGTTTTGCTACATTGACACCATTCAAACCCTACATGCAAAGATCTATGATTGAATGACGTCATCTGCCTTGCACTCATCTCTATAAACACCACAAAATGAATAGAGCAAAATGTGTTTCAACCCAAGAAAAAAGCTGATTGCACATCACTAGAGACAATGAATACTGACTCTTGTAATTAATGCTAGTCATTGTTGCTATGGGCATGAGTGAGGAGGAAACATGTACTTGAGATGACAATAAGTTAATTTGTACCAGCCCATTTTCTCATGCTTTCAGGGATGCCTTACGTAAAAGACTCTCCAGGGAGCTTGTGCCGCCACAACACAAGATCAGTGTTCACTGACTGTAAGTGCCTTGATTGCTGCAGAAAGTCCTAACCTCAGGCCAAGGGGCAACCCTACTGAAGTCTTCCCACTCCAGATGGTGACCAGGAAAGGGGGGAATCAAGCCCTAACTAACCTAAAGGGGAAACAAGGACAAACCTGGGAGTGTTTAGCTGTAGGCTGGTAGATGGTGAGAGAGGTTTGGATGCTGCAACACACTCTGGTGATGTCCAATAAGGTGGTGGGCGTCACCCTAGCAGACAGGGTTAAGTGGCTAACTTCCCCCTACTTCCTCTCACTGCTGCCACTACTGAAGGCCACTCTGAGGAAGTCACTGACAGTCTGGGCTATGGCCACTGATGACAGCCACTCTGTTGTCATGGCAGCTGATGGTAGCCACTCGTTATGGCCATTGACGATAACCACTCTGTCGTTAAGGTCGCTGATGATAGCCACTCTCTCATTATGGCTGTCATTATAGCTGCTGATAGTAGCCACTAGATGAACATTAGGGGAGGAAGAGGGCTCATCACCACCCCATATCCATTAACTCATCCTTGTCTGTCTGGCATGTCACAGCCAATCACTGCTATCCACTACTTCTGTAACCATTCACTGTGTTCTGCCAGAGGGGTTGTTGACACACCAAATTGTCTATATCTAACCAGTATTCTCAATCATTCATTCCTTTCTCTGGTAAACTCTGGAGCTCCCTGCCTGCTTCTGTATTTCCACCTTCCTATAACTTGAATTCCTTCAAGAGGGAGGTTTCAAGACACTTATTCATCAATTTTTGACAACTGCTTTGACCCTTTTATGGGACTGGCATTTCAGTGGGGATTTTTTTTTTTATTGGATTTTTGTTGCCCTTGTCCAGTGTCCCTCCTATATATATATATAAAAAAAAAAAAATGTAGCTTTAGGAACAGGAGGTAACCATGCAGGTCTGACCTTACTGCTGGATAGAACAAGAAAGGGAGTTTTCCTGACTTCAGTAACCTGCATATCACTTCTGCCTCTTCCATGTGTGGTCTGCTTGATGTCACCTCTCCTGATTGGCTGTCTCTTCCTCCAGGAACTACTTTTCTTTGTGTTCTTTGTCTCCCCTTCTCATTATTATTATTATACCTATTCTAAACTCTCCTCAGCCTGGTTTTATTAAGATTATCACAAATAATCCCTTCATGAGTTAACTGCAGCATAGATACAAGCTAGAAATGTGAAGTGCACATGATTTAAAGGAGAAAAGTGGACAAGAGTGGAAAGACTTTCAGGGAAACTAATGAGAAAGATCTCTCATCCCAGAAGCTGTGATACACTAACATTCAAGAACAGGATATTATTAAAAACAAAACAAGGACTATACACAGATAACCTACAGGTGACAAATAATCATAAAAAGGACCTAGTAGAACAATTCTGGCAAATACAGAATATTTAATAAAGTCCACCTATATCTAAGAGAATGGGTAACAAACAGCCCTAAACTGCAAAATCAACTTGACCTAGACCATGTCATATCTAGTAACAAGACCAAGTGAAAGTATTAGGTTTAAGCTGGAAACCAGGTGCAGGTGCAGACACACACACTTAAGATCAGTGACTAAAAGATTCTGATATAATTACAAAAAGGATTCTACTTAATATGGTCTCAAATCAAAACTGTTTGACCCACCAGGCTTGTTGCTTCCTGTAACCATCAAAGCTAGGATGTTCCTACAAGGCCTTTGGAAATAAAACCTCACAGGATTAGATCTTACCTGATGAGCTTTGTGATCAGTGGGAAACACTTAACAGAGGATTTAAAACAAAAAATGAAATAGAAATCCTTATGATAGCCACAACACAACAGGAAGCAAATTTACATGTATTTTCAGTGATGGTAGCTATGGAGCTTGTGGCTACCTGTATAGTAATGGGGAAGGAAACTTAATAATAGGGAAAGGAAAAGTTGTCCCATCAAAAACTTCACTATCCCTAAATTGGAATTAACTATTGTCCTCCTACCTGCTAGGCTAACCATCTTCATCCCTGAGGCTTATAAAGGAATAATTACGAGTAACTTAAGAAGTATCAACTTATGTTGTGACAGCCAAATAGCTCTAAAATGGTTACAAAGTAAGAAAACTTTACCTGTATGTGTAGCCAACACAGTAAGGGGAATAAACTAACTTTTTCTTGACTTGAGGGTAAATTATATGGTGACTAAAGATAACTCAGTGGACCACATAACTTGAGGTATATACACAGATGAGCTGTGCTAGTCCTCTGTGGTGGCAAGAACCCTCATAGCTGCCCCACAAAAATTAATGACCAGGACAAATTAACATTGCTCAAGCTCCTGAAATAGAAGTGATTATGAATATGGTCATAAAACAAAACCATTTAAGTTGATGAAATGGAAAAGGTACAGCAAATATTATAAATGCCTAAGAATATTAGCATGGGGATACTTTGCTACAAAACTAACCTAAAGCCTCGCTCAAAGGATTTGGCTATCAGTAATGACCCAACAATAATGGTGGAAGAAATTAATAAAGCAGAGCAAGAATTTTAATTAAACTAATACAGAGAAGAATTTTCTAAAGAATACACGTTGTTCTTGAAAAAGACTGACAGATCATCACACTCAAATATAATGCTCCAGTTAAGGTTATACCTGGATAATGATATAATCAACAACAAGTGGCTAACTTGCCTGAGTCAACCTAACATCCTATTTTGCTACCTGGCCATCACCACATAATCAAGCTGCAAATAAGAAGTCATTAATTAAATCTTTATTATAGCACCAACTTTATTGCAGCATATGAGACAAAAATGATGGATCCCTAAAATGAGGCAAGTAGTAAAACTAGTGATGAGAAAATGTAAAATATGGCAAAAATATGAAGATGAACCCTACTCCTCTGTTGATGCACCACCTCTCCCACAATTCAGAACTAATATAAATGAATCCTTCAATGTCACAGGAGTGGATTTTACAGGTACCCTAAAGGTGTAAGGAAAGGCTAATCAAGTCACCAAGGCACACATTGTTCTCCTCACCTGTGCCAAATAGCTCTAAAATGGTTACAGAGTAAGAAAACCACCAAAGCCATCCATCTAGAATTGGTACCTGATTTAACAAGTAATAACTTCTTAAGTGCTTTCAGAATATTCAATGTAGACAAGGTTTTCCACAAATTATATTTAGTGAAAATGCAACAACCTATGTTAATGTGGCCAGTTATATCAAAGAAATTACCTATGCAAAGCTCTTATGTAAATAACCATTTAACATCAATTAACTGAGTGGAAGTTCATTCTTTCTACACCCCCCCAGTTTGGTGCCATACAGGAAAAGTTAATCAGAACATTAAAAGCTGGTTTAAGAAAAGTACATAGCAGAGCCCTAGTCACATTTGAAGAACTGCACACTATCATCTTAGGATTCATTATAAATGATAGATCCTTAACTTATGTAAGCAGTAATGTCAATGAACTTAATACCATAATCCCTTTATAGTTATTAAGAGGCAGGGAACTGAAATCCTTCTCTAATCAATATTCATTATCTGATCTACACAAAATATAAAGGGAAGCATCAATCAAATTGTTAAATGATCTGTGAAAAAGATGGGTTTCAGAATATCTTTTATCTTTCAGGGAGTCCCATAGATGCATAGTTGCCAAAGAAGGCACAATATGGCCACAAGCTGGGGACATTGTCCTCATCCATGATGACAGGCTGTGGTCAAGGTGGAAACTTCGTAAAATCACCAGCCTACGTAAGGGACAGGATGGGTTAGTAAGGGTAGTGGACACATTCCTCAGGCACTACGACTTGCCAGATTGTATCCACTTGAAGAAAGTCTGGCAGATGCAACAACTGCTGAAGATGTCTGGCTCCAGGGGTCTGTCTGCAACCAACAGCCCCTGCAACAAGTGGTAAAACACTCCGCAGAGTTGTGGCAATTAAAATTCAAAGCTGGATTAATTTAATATAAAGTTTCCTTATAATTTTCTATATATCTAATATATGTATTATTTTCTTTGGGAGTATGTTGGAATTAATGGATATTCTAACAAATTAATGATAAAGTGGTTATGTGTGTTTAATATCAGTTCAAATCTAAGAACCCACCTTAAAGAGTGGGTTAATTAGCAAGGATCTGGGTTCAAGTAGGATCTGAAACCCTAGCCCCAAATGTTTATAAACAAGCACCAAACATGGCCAGACACTTACACTCATGATTCCTCAGTTGTACACAAGATCTCCAACACAACAACCAACCACCCCACCTGAGCCTACTCTCTACCCATGCAGACAACTCACTTAAGGTTCCTAATTATTCTCAGGCATGTGTACTTTTAGAGTACTTAGTGTCATCATAGGTCCACATCCCCTAATGTAAATACCACACATTCAACCTGTGCTTGGTACCACATATGCTGATACCAAGTTACTAAAGTGGTGGTCATGATAAAAGAATTTCCTTTTGTACCCGTGTCAATCTCCTATTTAAATGGCAACTTTAATTCTAAGAAATGTTAGTGTGATTCTTGAAAAAAGCTAAATCTATAAACCAAACTGCAGAAAATTCACACATCTTGCACTTCTAATTATTGTGTAGGCCTCTCCATAAGACTGTTGAGAAAAATTTAGTTTTAATGATTGTTTCATTCCTCAAGCACTCACAACTGCTCTCCATTTGATACTGTCACCCACAATCATTCTACTAATGATGATTCTACTAATGTCAGTTCTCTTCCCTTAAATTTAAGATCTCCTTTACATTATCTATCCATCTCTTACATGGCCCACCTTGTAAGTTCACACTTCTCACACTTGATCTTAACATCTTCAACATATCCATACCATCTCTGCCTGTTCTGCCAAGTCTCTCACAAAACCCATTCTCTTTCACACATCTTTATTTCTGACTCATTCCAT
>NC_087157.1:9915000-9937500 GCF_035594125.1 Scylla paramamosain | reverse complement strand
ATCATTCAGAAATGACAAATAAGAAGTGTGTTTCATTGCAGCTAAACAGCACTTCAAAAAATCTGAGAAAGCTGTTAATGCTGGACCATTATGCGGAGAGATTGGTAGCCAATTCATTAACTTATTTGTGTAAGCATCAGCTATGATGCTTTTGTTTCCAAATCTATCACTAAGAATTTTCTTTGCTTGCACATAGTCAGCATCAGAGTTAAAGTGCATTAACATTTTAATGGCATTCTTTACCTCACCAGTTGTATACCTCTCTAAGTAGGCAAGTCTCTCTTTACCAACAGAAGTTTTAGACTCTACATAAGTTTCAAAGTTTTTCAACCAACTTGGAAATTCCATGGGTTCTCCATCAAAAGTGTTAGGCTCTATTGGAGGGAGGCTCCACTTGGGATCAGGTATGTTGATTGCAAAGGTTCCCCCAGGATGGGAAAAGGATTGATGATTCTGTCTCACATTATTCACATTATTAGGCATGTTGACATTATGAGTGTGTCTACGAGAGCTTGGTACAAGACTTTGAGCTGTAGGGTTGAGATTTATTACCTGAGGTTCACTAAATATTTGTCCATCTACTTCATTTGTCATCAATTCATTATCTCTATTGCAAGAAGAAGGTTTCTGTGGGTCATGGAATGTAACATATTTGTGAGGCATGGCATTGTCACTTTGTTGATTTGCAATTGCTTGTGCTTTCATTTCATTTTGTGACTCTATGTATTGTTGAAGATAACTTTGCTTCTCTACACTTTCATCATTACCTGGAAGCATTTTTACTTCTTCTTCAACTAAGCTAAGAGCATTAAGTTCTGCACTAGCAACTGCTAAATCTCTCTCTTTCTTTTTCTTTGAGAACATTGCTTCGTCTCTTGCTAACATAACTTCTGCATCTGCTTTAGTCTTAGCTAACATAACTTCTGCCTCTGCTAAACTATCATGATATTCCATTTCCTTTCTAAGTCTGGCTACCTTTGCTGCTGCTTCTTGCTTTCTTTGTGCTGCTGATGAACGTGATGAAGTAGATGAGACTCTAGAATGTCTAGACCGTTTGCTGGAACAAATTGATCCTCTGTCATTCTTTAACTCCTTTCTTTTACATTCTATACTTTCTAATATTTCATGGTGAACTTGTTGATTGTGTTCCAGCTCTTCATTTAGCTCCTCTGACCTTTCTGGCTCTAGTTCCACCAGCTTTGTGTATTCCACATAATACTGATGAAATGCCTCTATTACTTCACTTGACATGGGTTCTAATTCAAAGGGGCTAATTACAATTTTTAATCCTTTCTTAATTTTGCTGGTAACACTGCTCCATTTACGCTTACAGGACTCTGCTCTTCCTTTGGTTACACTGACTTGATATTCTCTTCCTTTATCGGTTGGCACTCGCTCCCTGACACTAACTTCTTCAATACAAGTTTGATCCCTGTCCACTTGCTCACCCTCACCTTCCCTAAGGCCATCTACGGCATTAATTTCCTCAGTATCAGACATATCTAACAACTTAATTGTATCAATACTGAGACACTGAAAGAGCAATTTAAAATTACCACTCTTAATACTAGCTAATTGTGGGTAATTTTCACTTAGGCTACTCAATTCAGTGCACATACATACTATTATACTTTCTTGCCTGTGACCATGGGTTCTACAAAATGGTGGCGAGGCACAGTGGGTAGAAGGGAGTGGTTGTCGTCAAGGGTAGAGCTGACCCCGGGGCCTCAGAGGTCAACCTATAGGCTTACGTCAGCGTCCCCTCGTCCTGTGACTCACTCTTGCTACGGTTTCACATGGAGCCAATTTCTTGCTTGTAGGCCGAGTTCTTACTGTAGCCGCACCGGCTGGGCATCAATTGGCTCTCAGGTGATCTGTTTTACTGATCACACCCATCATCGTAGGGTCGAGGAAAGGCAGTTCTCTCTCTGACGTTTATTGATGAGGTAGGCATGACCGTAAGAACTGCGAACAAGTTCTCGGTCTCAATTTCTTACAAAATAACATTATACACTGATATTAAACACTTTCAACATATTACAATATTCATTAACAATACATGCAATTGACTTAGCACTATGACAATCAGTTTTTACTACAAAATTAAAGTATTTACCTCGGTCACCATCCTGCCCGTCTTTGTCTGAGCGCGACTTGGCCGTGAGTGATGCCCGAAGGCGACTAGCAGGTTAACCCCACACTACCAACAAGTGAGCATCGGCTTCGGTGTTTAATATAGCATTAAATACTGATACTCACACATATTACACGTTTTCATGCAAATAGAAAACTATTGAACATTTCACTTATATATGCCGAGGAATAATCACATGAGGTACATACGCTTTACACACAGTAACATTTATTCTCTTCATTACTAACATGATGTAACCATACAGGAACTATCATGGTGTGTATGTCATGTGTCACTGATTCTGTAACTTTGACCTTATTTGCTACTACTGTGGGTTTATCATCTTTAGGCTGAGTTGCTTGTGCTGGCACCCTTTGGCTCTCAGTTCTTGTCATATCATCATTGTGAAGAGCTGTGGGATGGTATCTCTGACATGCTTTACAAACTTTCCTTCTTCTACAATCCTTTCCTTTGTGACCCATTTTTAGACACCCTCTACATAACCATTTTTCTTTAGCAAATTTGTACCTAGTATTACCATCAAGTTTGGCAAATTCCTTGCAATCATCTAAATCATGATCCTTTGTACAGTAGTGACAGAATCATCCTTTCCTTTCCTGGTCCTTGGGATACTGTTTGTTGGCTTGTACATTTACTTTACTTTGGAATGACCGCAATGGTTTTTCCTCAATTGCTTTAGCCATGAAAGTTCTACTCCCTCTATTCTTTGTCATGATGTTTGATTCCCTTGGTTTCCAATTGGTTGCCTTTGTTTGAGTTTTGATCCAATCGTTTACTTCCCTACTTACTGAATTCCAGGAAACAAAGGGATTGCTTGCTCCTTTTGCTTCTTTCTGGACAAATTCACATAACATTTCAAAGGGTGGGTGGTGCTCTTCATCACTACTAGGAGAGTTGTTATTACTGTTAGTATCAAGATATATCATTACTTGCTTTCTCCAGTCATGAACAATATGTTCAGGGAGTTTTGCTAGCACCTTTCTCTGCTCTCTAGGGTCATTCAGAAATGACAAATGAGAAGTGTGTTTCATTGCAGCTAAACAGCACTTCAAAAAATCTGAGAATGCTGTTAATGCTGGACTGTTATGCGGAGAGATTGGTAGCCAATTCATTAACTTTTTTTTGTGTAGGCATCAGCTATGATACTTTTGTTTCCAGATCTATCCCTAAGAATTTTCTTTGCTTGCACATAGTCAGCATCAGAGTTAAAGTGCATTAACATTTTAATGGCATCCTTTGCCTCACCAGTTGTATACCTATATAAGTAGGCAAGTCTCTCTCTACTAGTAGAAGTTCTAGATTCTACATAAGTTTCAAAGTTTTTCAACCAACTTGGAAATTCCATGGGTTCTCCATCAAAAGTGTTAGGTTCTATTGGAGGGAGGCTCCACTTAGGATCAGGTATGTTGATTGCAAAGGTTCCCCCAGGATGGGAAAAGAATTGATGATTCTGTCTCACATTATTAGGCATGTTGACATTATGAGTGTGTCTATGAGAACTTCTTACAAGACTTTGAGCTGTAGGGTTGAGATTTATTGCTTGAGGTTCACTAAATATTTGTCCATCTATTTCATTTGTCATTAATTCATTATCTCTATTGCAAGAAGAAGGTTCCCTGGGTCATGGAATGTAACATATTTATGAGGCATGGCATTGTCACTTTGTTGATTTGCAATTGCTTGTGCTTTCATTTCATTTTGTGACTATGTATTGTTGAAGATAACTTTGCTTCTCTACACTTTCATCATTACCTGGAAGCATTTTTACTTCAACTAAGCTAAGAGCATTAAGTTCTGCACTAGCGACTGCTAAATCTCTCTTTCTTTTTCTTTGAGACTATTGCTTCTGCCTCTGCTAAACTATCATGATATTCTATTTCCTTTCTAAGTCTGGCTACCTTTGCTGCTGCTTCTTGCTTTCTTTGTGTTGATGAACGTGATGAAGTAGATGAGACTCTAGAATATCTAGACCGTTTGCTAGAACAAATTGATCCTTTGTCATTCTTTAACTCTTTTCTTTTACATTCTATACTTTCTAATATTTCATGGTGAACTCGTTGGTTGTGTTCCAGTTCTTCATTTAGCTCCTCTGACTTTTCTGGCTCTAGTTCCACTAGTTTTGTGTATTCCACATAATACTGATAAAATGCCTCTATTACTTCACTTGACATGGGCTCTAATTCAAAGGGGCTAATTACAATTTTTAGTCCTTTCTTAATTTTGCTGGTAACACTGCTCCATTTACGCTTACAGGACTCTGCTCTTCCCTTGGTTACACTGACTTGATATTCTCTTCCTTCGTCGGTCAGCACTCGCCCCGACACTAACTTCATTACAAGCTTGACCCTTGTCCACTTGCTCACCCTCACCTTCCCTAAGGCCATCTACGGCATTAATTTCCTCAGTATCATACATATCTAACAACTTAATTGTGTCAATACTGAGACACTGAAAGAGCAATTAAAATTACCACTCTAATACTAGCTAATTGTGGGTAATTTTCACTTAGGCTACTCAATTCAGTGCACATACATACTATTATACTTTCTTGCCTGTGACCATGGGTTCTACAAAATGGTGGCGAGGCACAGTGGGTAGAAGGGAGTGGTTGTCGTCAAGGGTAGAGCTGACCCCAGGGCCTCAGAGGTCAACCTATAGGCTTATGTCAGTGTCCCCTCGTCCTGTGACTCACTCTTGCTACAGTTTCACATGGAGCCAATTTCTTGCTTGTAGGTCGAGTTCTTACTGTAGCCGCACTGGCTGGGCATCAATTGGCTCTCAGGTGATCTGTTTTACTGTTCACACCCATCATCGTAGGGTCGAGGAAAGGCAGTTCTCTCTTTGACGTTTATTGATGAGGTAGGCATGACCGTAAGAACTGCGAACAAGTTCTCAGTCTCAATTTCTTACAATATAATATTATACACTGATATTAAACACTCAACATATTACAATATTCATTAACAATACATGCAATCAACTTGGCACTATGGCAATCAGTTTTTACTACAAAATTAAAGTATTTACCTCGGTCACCATCCTGCCTGTCTTTGTCTGAGCGTGACTTGGCCGTGAGCGACGCCCGCAGGCAACCACACTCTACTAACAAGTGAGCATCGGCTTCAGTGCTTAATATAGCATTGAATACTGATACTTACAAATATTACACGTTTTCATGCAAATAGAAATCTATTGAACATTTCACTTATAAATGCCGAGGAATAATGACGTGAGGTACATACGCTTTACGTACAGTAACAATATATATATATATATATATATATATATATATATATATATATATATATATATATATATATATATATATATATATATATATATATTTTTTTTTTTTTTTTTCTCCATATCATTGAATTAATCATTGCTTGCAGGGCCACAGTAAAATCAACTGGTGGGCCACTTGTGGCCCGCGGCCCTGCAGTTGGATCACACTGTGCTAAGATATTATTGTAGAGTGGACTAGAATGTTGGCAAAAAAAGATGAGGTAAAACTTTTATTTTTTTTTTTTTTAGCAGGAGGGACACAGGCCAAAGGCAACAAAAATTCAATAAAAAAAATAAGCCCACTGAGGAACAGGCTGAATGTAGGCAAACTTCCAGCAAGAAGGAAAGGTAGATGTTGACAAAGTTGAAAGAGTTTGACTAGGCAAAGTGCAATCACAGAGGCCCAGCTTCAGAGAACAATAGGAGGGATCCCATCAGGTCCATTAGCCTTCCGAGTGTTTAGGCCAGTGAGGGCATAGAAAACATTATTGCGAAGAATTTTAATAGGTAGCATGAAGTAGTCAGAGGGTGGAGGAGA
This sequence comes from Scylla paramamosain, assembly GCF_035594125.1. Lineage (NCBI taxonomy): Eukaryota > Metazoa > Arthropoda > Malacostraca > Decapoda > Portunidae > Scylla > Scylla paramamosain. Next base: position 9,931,522 of record NC_087157.1, on the reverse strand, counting down.
GGGAGGAACAAGCCCTGAATCGTCCAAGGTAGAGTTTTTAGGTCACACACTGCAACAATATGTCACAATATCATGTAAACATTAGGCTCATACATTATCTACCATTTGAAAAACCCAGCATGATATCAATGATACAAACCTCAGATACATTATGAATTAATCACAGAAAGTATGAAAGCTGAGTGTGTGTGTGTGTGTGTGTGTGTGTGTGTGTGTGTGTGTGTGTGTGTGTGTGTGTGTGTGTGTGTGTGTGTGTGTGTGTATATATATATATATATATATATATATATATATATATATATATATATATATATATATATATATATATATATATATATATATATATATATATATATATATATATATATATATAAGCTGCTTTAGCTAGAGATGAGATGTGAAGTTTCCAGTTTGGATTATAAGTAAAGGACAAAAGGAGGAGGTTCAGTGTAGAAGAGGAGGATAGCTGAGTGTCATTGAAGAAGAGGGGGATGGATATCTGGAAGATTGTGTCAAATTGATAGATGGAAGATGGAATTTTTGAGGCATTTAACAATACTAAGTCTGCTCTCCCCCCAATCAGAAATTTTAGAGAGATTAAGAGGCAAGCATTCTGTGGCTTCCCTGCATGAGCTGTTTACTTCTTGAAGAATTGGACCGCTACAAAAAGATGTGGAAAAGTGCAGGATGGTACCATCAGCGTAGGAGTGGGTGGTTTGGTTTAGATCATTGATGAATAATAGGAAGAGAGTGGATGCCAAAACCCATAAAAGAGTGTGTTTTGTCCTCACATCTGGTGTGATGCAACGCTGTAGCCATGCAGTATTACCATCGCATCTAAAACCGTGTCTCTCTCTCTCTCTCTCTCTCTCTCTCTCTCTCTCTCTCTCTCTCTCTCTCTCTCTCTCTCTCTCTCTCTCTCTCTTTCTCTCTTTTCCACCCTTTCCTTCCCTCTCCTTTTCCTGATCTCCCCCTTCCCTCCCTCCTTCCATATCTCTCTCTCTCTCTCTCTCTCTCTCTCTCTCTCTCTCTCTCTCTCTCTCTCTCTCTCTCTGTGTGTGTGTGTGTGTGTGTGTGTGTGTGTGTGTGTGTGTGTGTGTGTGTGTGTGTGTGTGTGTGTGTGTGTGTGTGTGTGTGTGTGTGTGTGTGTGTGTGTGTGTGTGTGTGTGTGTGTGTGAGAGAGAGAGAGAGAGAGAGAGAGAGAGAGAGAGAGAGAGAGGAGAGAGAGAGGAGAGAGAGGAGAGAGAGGAGAGAGGAGAGAGAGAGAGGAGAGAGAGAGAGAGAGAGAGAGAGAGAGAGAGAGAGAGAGAGAGAGGGGAGAGAGAGAGAGAGAGAACGATCCTGAGGATTGCTAAGTTGAAAGAGAATGATTGAGAATGAAAATGGATGGAAAGCGCATAAATGCGAAGGAAATGGATGGAGAAAAATGAAAAGGAGTAAGTGACAGGAAAAGAGAAATACTTATTTCTCAATACTTCCTCTCTCCCTCTGATTCTTCACTCACTTCTCACCCTTGCTGCTAGTTAGCCTCCTATAGCTTCTATCCTTCTCTCTGTAACTTCATCTCAAGTTTCCTTTCTGACCATTCCATTGGTAGACAGTCACTGTTCTTCTCCTAAATCTATTAACAGTGGTGTTCCTCAGGGTTCTGTCTTTTCACCCACTCTCTTTCTATTATTCATCAATGATCTTCTAAACCAAACTTCTTGTCCTATCCACTCCTACACTGATCATACCACCCTGCACTTTTCCACATCTTTATTCATAGACATCCAACACTTCAGGAAGTAAACAGTTCACGCAAGGAAGCCACAGAACACCTGACTTCTGATCTCTCTAAAATTTCTGATTGGGGCAGAACCAACTTGGTATTGTTCAATGCCTCAAAAAACTCAATTCCTCCATCTATCAACTCAACACAATCTTCCAGACAACTACTCCATCTTCTTCAGTGACACTAAACTGTCCCCCTCTTCTACACTGAACATCCTCAGTCTGTCCTTTTCTTATAATCTAAACTGGAAACTTCACATCTCATCTCTAGCTAAGACAGCTTCTATGAAGTTACGTATTCTGAAACATCACTACTTTTCTCAATCCCCCCCCCTGGCTACTAACTCTGTACAAAGGCTTTATCTGCCTATGCATGGAGTACGCTTCAAATGTCTTGGGGGGGAGGGGGGGGTTCCACTCATATCGCTCTTTTAGAAGGGGTGGAATCAAAAGCTTTTTGTCTCATCAACTCCTCTCCTCTAACTGACTGTCTTCAACCTCTTTCTCATCGGTGCAATATTGCATCTCTAGCTGTCTTCTACCCCTATTTTCATGCTAACTGCTCTTCTGATCTACTAACTGCATGCCTCCCCTCCTCCCATAGCCTCACTGCATAAGACTCTTCTTTCTCTCACCCCTATTCTGTCCACCTCTCTAATGTAAGAGTTAACCAGTATTCTCAATCATTCATTCCTTTCTCTGGTAAATTCTGGAACTCCCTGCCTGCTTCTGTATTTCCACCTTCCTATGACTTGAACTCCTTCAAGAAGGAGATTCCAAGACATTTATCCTTCAATTTTTTACTACTGTTTCAGACCCTTTTCGGGTACCACCTTTTCAGGTACCAGCATCTCCGTGGGCTTTTTTTATTATGTATTTTTGTTGCCCTTGGCTAGTGTCCCTCCTATGAAAAAAAATAAATAAATAAGAGAGAGAGAGAGAGAGAGAGAGAGAGAGAGAGAGAGAGAGAGAGAGAGAGAGAGAGAGAGAGAGAGAGAGAGAGAGAGAGAGAGAGAGAGAGAGAGAGAGAGAGAGAGCACCAAACCTTATTTGTTTGCATCGAGCTTCTTCAGCGGGATCACATTTCAGACTGAATTACTGTCTTACCCTGTGTCTTTCCTCCAAATATAAAAAAAAAACAAAGGAAATATTTATAGAAACTATAAATTAGTAATAAATGGCAGCTTTTGCTTATGCTCAATGAGATACATCCTTGATGCTGGTCTTCCAGCCAAAACTCTAATATAATCTTTCCATCTCAATAACGAGACCACTACGCTACTTTGTAATCACAGTTGATTTCATACGAGCAGATCCTTTCACATGTTCAAGTATATGTTTTTTATCACCGATGATCATTGAGACAGTCGTGTGACTTCAGCCAAGCAACCTGCCAATGTTCATTGGTGTTTTGCCCTTTCCCAAGCATTTTATTGTATCTAATTTCACTTCATTGAAGATGGCTTTCCTTTTCTTCAAAGCACTGCCATCAGAAGAGTCTGACTTAAGCTTGAGATCCATAATGAAGGATAAAAAGTCCAAAAAAGACAACACAAATAAAAGAAAGCAAATGTAGCACAATCCCATGTGGTGTACAACCAGAGAATGTAGACAAAGCCATCTTCCTCGTACAGCACCATGTGGCAATATATTTGTAAATTTATGGGAGATGGTGACATAACCACAAAACTCCATAAGTTAAGGATATAAACCAAGGACCCCCATATAAATACTGAGAGAGAATGGAAGGAAAAAGAAAGAAGGAAAAAGAGAGAGATGAAGGATAAAAATTTGAGAAATCCATGTTTTTGTTCTCTCTCTCTCTCTCTCTCTCTCTCTCTCTCTCTCTCTCTCTCTCTCTCTCTCTCTCTCTCTCTCTCTCTCTCTCTCTCTCCCTCTCAGCTAAACAATATGATTGAAGAGATAGACAGGATAAAGCATATATGGCATTTAAGTTTTCTCCCAAGATGTGCCCTATTTGATCCAAAATACTTTTTCTGTGAACACACCTTACACAACAATAACCAATTTACTCCACTTGCAAAGATCTACCAATCTCGGAGAAAAAAGAATTTACTAATGTTTGTGTCTTTTTCCCACAGGTATACATCAGGAAACAATACTGACATTCAACTATGGGTGCAAAACCAGTAAGTGATGCTTTGGATTTCTTTTGAGTTTAATACACTCTACACAAACAGGAATTTCATTGATGTTTCCACCATACAGAATAAATATACCATCTTCCATTTCACAATTAAGTTTAGCTAATAAATATTGCTGCCATTACAGAGAATGAAAACAAAGAAATTCTACATAACATACCATAATGTAAAATTATTGGTACAATGGATCATACCTGAATCCTCAAGAGCTCTATTATTTTTTCTTGTGTATTGTATGGATGTGCATTTCTTGACTTTACATAGACTTTGTTTTGTATGTTCTTTCAAAGCACAAAACTGAAATCCCTATCTTGACAATCTTGACATGGCACAACAGGAATAACATTTGATATCATTAAGAAAGCCTTGTATTGCTTATTCATGGCTAGCTTATATAATGAGAGTGGAATTCTGAGTCATTCATACTTGACCTAATTTAAAACTTCTGGGCCAATCACCTCAAAACTTCTAACATGTTGCTCCACTAACATAGAGAGAAATTTAAAGAGAAAAATCAGGTTCCTATCTCCCTTAAAAAGAAAATAAGTAATGTTCATAAAACTATCATAAATTCCAGCAATGGTCAGCATGAACATAACATTCCACAGACAGAGAAGTCTATGATTAAACTTAAGATTGTTCCATAAAATATGATGCTCTTCCAGTGACAATTTGATTAACATATTTCAGTCTCTTAATTCAAAATTACATACATTAACTTATTTTGTATTATTCTTTCAGTCCATTCAAGTTCCAATATGTAATTGTTTGCCCACTGATGGCCTGCCCTATGTAAGTATCACTGTATTATCTCTTCATCCTTCATTGGGAACTAGAATTATGGGAAACTATGCACCTCTCATTCTAACTGCTGCAGTAAGAGATGAAAGACAGAAATAGGGGAGTTGAAAGGAAGAGATTGGAATTAGGGGTAGGAGTCTGGAGGAAGGAAACTGGATTAAGAGTTGGGTGTGATGAGACAAGAGTTATGAGAGGGAGATTTAAGTTTAGTGAGCACCAAACTGATACATCATACATGACATCCCTCAAACTACTGTCCTATTGCTTTAATTTCCTGCCTGTCTAAAGCTTTTGAATTTATCCTCTACAAGAAAATTCTTAAACATCTATCACTTCACAACCTTCTATCTGATCACCAGTATGGGTTCTGTCAAAGCTGCTCTACTGATGATCTCCTGACTTTCCTTACTGAGTCTTGGTCATCCTCTTTTAGAGATTCTAGTGAAACTATATCTGTTGCCTTAGATAAATGAAAAGCTTTTGATAGAGTCTGGCACAAAGCTTTAACTTTCAAACTACCCTCCTACAGCTTCTATCCTCTATCCTTCTCTCTGTAACTTCATCTCAAGTTTCCTTTCTGACCATTCCATTGCTGCAGTGGTAGAGTCATTGTTCTCCTAAACTTATTAACAGTGGTGTTCCTCAGTGGTGTTCTGCCCTGTCACCCACTCTCTTCCTATTATTCATCAATGATCTTCTAAATCAAACTTTTTGTCCTATCCACTCCTACACTGATGATACCACCCTGTCCTTTTCCACATCTTTTTGTAGACTTCCAATCCTTCAGGAAGTAAAAAGTTCAAGCAGGGAAGCCACTGAATGTCTGACTTCTGATCTCTAAAATTTCAGATTGGGGCAGAGCAAACTTAGTATTGTTCAATACCTCAGACTCAATTCCTTCATCTATCATCTTGACACAACCTTCCAGACAACTATCCCCATTTTCTTCAGTGACACTCAACTGTCTCCCTCTTCTACGCAGAACATCCTTGGTCTGTCCTTCACTGATAATCTAAACTGGAAATATTGCATCTCATCTCTAGCTAAAACAGCTTCTATGAAGTTAGACATTGAGTCGTCTCTACCAGCTTTTCTCACCTTCCCACCTAACTCTGTATAGGGACCTTATCCATCCATGTATGGAGAATGCTTCACATGTATGGAGGGGTTCCACTCATACTATTCTTTTAGACAGGGTGGAGTCAAAAGCTTTTTGTCTTATCAACTCTCCTCTAATTGACTGTCTTCAGCCTCCTTCTCATTGCCACAATATTGTATCTCTTACTGTCATTTACTGCTGTTTTCATGCCAACTGCTTTTTTAATCTTGCTGACTGCATGCCTCCCCTCCTTCTGTGGCCCCGCTGCCCATGACTTTCTTTTGAAGACACTTATTCTATATTTTTGGCTAATGCGTTCGACTTTGTTCAGGGACCAGCACCTCAGCGGGCCTTTTTTCTCTCATCCCTATTCTGTCCACCTCTCTAATGCAAGAGTTAACTAGTATTCTCAATCATTCATCCCTTTCTAAGGTAAAATCTGGAATTCCCTGCATGCTTCTGTATTTCCACCTTCCTAAGACTTGAACTCTCTCTCGAGGGAGGTTTGAAGACACTTATTCTGTATTTTTGGCTAATACTTTCAACTCTGTTCAGGGACCAGCACCTCAGTAGGCCTTTTCTATCTTCCAATTCTTGGTACTCTTGGCCAGTGCCCCTCCTACTTTGAAGGAGAAAAAAAAAAGGGAGAAAAAAAGGCTAGCCAAGATGAAAATCAATTAGAAACATTATGGTGGTGAAATAATCACGGTAGCTTGTTCAAGGACAGGAATTAATGAGATGTAAACCTTTAGACTCCACCCTGTTTAGGAGAGCTAAGCGAATAGTGTCCCCACGTGGGAGCAGTACTCCATACATGAATAGATAAGACTCCTGTATAGAGAAAGCAACTAGAAGGAAAAGTACTGACAGAGACAAAATTGAACACTTACTTCATGGAAGAGGTGTAAATTTTTCAGTTGAGATTTTTTGAAGGACAGTCCAAGTATGTTTAGCGTAGATGAGGAATATCATTTATAAAATAATAGGAATAGGGTGGATGCTAGGACAAAGGCATGTAGAACACTATTGTTAGGTTTAGAACAACAGTGGCCATCTACCATTATAATGATAGAACAGCTAGAGAGGAAACTTGAGATAAAGGTGCAGAGATGGATGGAAGCCATAGGAGGGAAGCTTGGAAATTAAAGATTTATGTCAGATCAAAAGATTTTGATATATATAAAGCAATAGCAAAGGTTTCACTGAAATCCTGAAGTAAGAATGACCATGATCCAGTTAGATAAGATAGATTGCCAGTGTATCATCCTTTATACAATTCAAACAGATGATCCTTAAGATTTGGGCAGACAACACACGGATGGTTAGGAGGTTTACATCTCTCCTCCCAAGTATGTACCTCCCAAGGAGTGGCACACAGATGTTGTAGAAGTAGGTGTCTACTGTCTCCTCCTAGCTATAAATATATTAAATTTTATTGATACTTTTATTCCAACATTACAGAAAGCTTATGAAGCTGCAATGAAAGGTCACCTATCAATTATTAGTCATTACCTCACAATGAGAGGTAATGTGAATGCTACATACGGAGGAGAGACTATGTTGCATGCAGCATGCAAAAATGGACGGGAAAATGTGGTGCATTTCCTCTTGAAAATAAACTCATTGTGTGTCAACCTGCGGAATAATGACAATGAGACAGCACTTATGTTGGCTGCAGGACATGGATATAAGGACTGTGTACAGCATCTTCTTGAAAACAACTTCAGGGTAAGCTATAAATTCATACAAGTAACCCCTGGGTATAGAAATTCAAATGAACTTGGATGTATGGCAACTTGGATTTTCAACATGGCATATAAATTGCTTTGGCATTTATATAAATTGCATCAAAAAGGATATGATATTCTTAGCAGTGTACATTCAGCTTTACCCAGTTTTTAGGTTTTACCTGGTGGCAAACCTGTGCATTTGTTGGTGGCTGTAGTGATATATTTTCTTGTGTATGCATCCATGTATTCTTTGAATTACCTAATTATATTATGAAATATAACATATTATGCATTTCAGAGGGGGTTTCATAATTTTATGGACATAACTGAGTAACAGTTAAATTACACTCATCCTTAGACCTTTTTTTTTTTTCCAGATATCTTATAAAGAAAAAAAATGTCCAATTTTGGTAATACTTGTAAGGTTAACTAGAAAATTCTCAGATGACAATTGGCAGCTCTCACAGGGGTGTCTCAGTTATGCCTGAAAAACAATGTGTCACCTCTCAAATGCATAGTAGTATTATACTACAATTAAAGCATAACAATAACAAATTACTTTAGAGATGGCTTTTTCAGCAGTACTTCAGGTTGCAAATTTAATTTGTTCCAGAAGGCCACTTGTAACCTAAAAACTCATAACACAACAAATTTATTATTAAAATATTAATATAAAAATCAATTAACTTGGTACTTTATGCAGAGTAATTTTCCTAACAAATAACAATGCTGAATGATATATAAAACAAATAAGTGAAACAAAGTAAACAACAATAGCAAATCAAGTGGCTGTACATCCTTGTGAGGTCAACAGTGTGATCACCTCCTATGATTTCCTTAGTTTCTATGGTAATTACGTACATCCTTTATCTTACTAGCATCATCCTTAGCAATCAGCTTCTTGGGCAACATTGTGGCTTACTTAAATAAAGCAAAGTTTATGCAAAAACACAAAGAGTCCACTGAAAAGCACAAATGAATGTGGATGTATGTCTGTTCCCCCTACAAGAGCACAATGCTGAATGAAAGCAAGTGAGAGCAAGTGTTGCCAGGCATCTCTTTCTTTACCACTTGCCACCTGGTAGAAAACAAAGGCAGCTTCTATGTTCTGTCTGTTCAGATAGATGTTCATTATTTGAGAAAAACAAGATCAAACCACAAAAAGAAACTGTAAACAAGACCACATCAGGAAGGTACTGTTGCAAAGACTCTCAATCAGAACAAGGGCCAGATTCACTAGGATTACAAACTTTCTAAGTCCTTAAGTGGTGTGTATCTCCTGTAAGAGTGATTCATTAAACACTTACAAACTTCTTAAGGTACTCATTTTTCTTAAATTTAAGAACTTTTAGGGATCATGTAAGGCAACTTAACCCAGATCTATAAACACCTCTTCTCCACTATACAACACTATACAACAATGGAATTGCAAACTGTATTAGCATATGACTGTGCAATGAGGAGGGAGAGAGTGTTCAGAAATCTATGCAATTTTGAGGTGGATGATAAGCACTTCCTGAGATACTGTAGGTTTCTGGAGAGAAATACAGATAACTTTTACCAGGGATAAGAGATGAAGACAATGAATAACATGAAAAAAGATGATGGAAAAATTAGAACAAACAGGAAGAAACAGAAGAAAGAACAGGGAAAAAAAAAGGGAGTGAATAAAAAAAAGGATTAAGGAGAGAGAGAGAGAGAGAGAGAGAGAGAGAGAGAGAGAGAGAGAGAGAGAGAGAGAGAGAGAGAGAGAGAGAGAGAGAGAGAGAGAGAGAGAGAGAGAGAGAGAGAGAGAGAGATAGGTAGATAGGTAGATAGGTAGATAGATCAAAAATACCATATTTTGTTTTTAACCCAAACCCACTCTTTATTCCTTAACCTGTATAACTCATAACTTGAATAAACTGCAACATATTATCAACATTATACAGGTTGAAAAACCAGGCTTTCTAACAATGTAGCCTTCATGATCCATCTGAATGAATTTGAATCTAAGGAATACATTAAGTGTTAGTTCACTTGGTTCAGGAGCCCCTCGAACAACACACACAGGTCTCCTGGAAGCCTCAGAAGCTTATGGCCTGGTGTAGTTGTAAGTTTCCAAGACAAAAGTTTTCTTAGTCCTTATCATAAAAAAAAGGGATAGACAGCAGAGCTGAGCAAAAGACACAGCCAATGGCTGGCAATTATGCGCAAGTATTGTTTTCAATAAAATCTCAAGCACACAGAATTGTCTGCCAGTAAGTAGCTCATGGATGAAAAACATTAAAATTATATCACAAAAGTTTTTTCAGATTAAATGAGCTGCAAGATTTGCATGCAGTGAGCATGGAAAAGTCAATCTTCCAGTGCCATGTGAAATTTGGCAGGTCAAACAAATTTGAATGAATGTTTTGCTTGGCTTGGGCCACAATTTCCAAAACATCATCATATATTGGTAAAATGGCATAATGCAGTAAGAGTAATAAAAAATGCAAGAAACAATAATTAAAATACTCAGCAGAATGACTATTTGCACAGGAGACGAAATAGAACAGGTCTGAGAAAACAACACATGGGATCGAGTGTCACCTTAACATGGGGGATTATGAACAAAGGGGCAAGGGACCTCACTCTCACCTCAGTGAGTAACCTGTGACCTGGACAGCTGCCAGGCATGCTCTTTACAAATTTCTCATTGTTCTGTAAATGCTAACAATAGTGTTGCAAAACCCACCCTTACCATCTGCATCCAAGGCACAGGGATGTCAGCTGCTATACTTACAGGTAGTCATCAACTTACAACTGCAATCAGTTCTGAAAGACCAGTCATAAGTCGATTTGGTCATAAATCGACCTATGTTATAATTACCTTAGGTATATTACACAGTTTAGTAATATTATAATCATCTTTATAGAATGAGACTGAATGAGAATGAAAAAGGATAGGAGCATAAATGCACAGGGAACAGATGGAGGAAGAATGAAAAAGAGTAGAGAACAGGAAAATAGAGTACTTAATCCTCAATACTTCCTCTCTCCCTCTAATTCTTCATTCACTCCACACCCTTGGAGGAAGTGTGTTGTGCTGGGAGCTTTGTGCGGGCATGGGAATATTGTGAGTGTCTCCAGCTCTTAGCCTCCCAGGAGCTGGCCCAAAATTGTCTTAAGGAAGTGGTCATAAATGTGGTCATTTGTAAGTTGCATAAGTTATAAGTTGACGATTACCTGTACTTGTTTCCCGTGCTTTCTGCTGCACCCAGAAGAGGAGGTAGACAGACATGTGAGCGCACACGCACGCACCTACACGCGCGCGTGTGCATACACACATACATACACACACACACACACACACACACATACACACACACACACACACACACACACACACACACACATCACTACAAAAAACATAACTACATTACATTACAATTATAACACAAGTATATTACATCTCCATATTACATCTTCTCATAGAAAGGTGGAAATACAGAAGCAGGCATGGAGTTCCAGAGTTTACCAGAGAAAAAGATGAATGATTGAGAACACTGGTTAACTCTTGCATTAGAGGTGGACAGAATAGAGATGAGAGAAAGAAGAAAGGCTTGTGTAGTGAGACTGCAGGAGGATGGGAGCCATGCAGTTAGCAAGATCAGAAGAGCAGTTAACATGAAAATAGCGATAGAAGACAGCCAGAGATGCAACATTGTGCCGATGAGAGAGAGGCTGAAGACAGTCAGTTAGAGGAGAAGAGTTGATGAGAGAAATAGCTTTTGATTCTACCCTGTCTAGAAGTGGAACCCCCCTAGACATGTGAACCATACTCCATACATGGACAGATAAGGCCCCTGTACAGAGTTAGCAGCTGGGAAAAACTGGCAGACATCTTAGAACACCTAACTTCATAGAAGCTATTTTAGCTAGAGATGAGATATGAAGTTTCCAGTTCAGATTATAAGTAAAGGACAGACCAAGGATGTTAAGTGTAGAAGGGGACAGTTGAGTGTCAATGAAGAAGAGGGGATAGTTGTCTGGAAGGTTGTGTCAAGTTGATAGATTGAGGAATTGAGTTTTTGAGGCATTGAACAATACCAAGTTTGCTCTGCCCCAATCAGAAATTTTAGAAGGATCAGAAGTCAGGCATTCTGTGGCTTCCATGAATGAAATGTTTACTTCCCAAAGTGTTGGACACCTATGAAAAGACATGCAAAAGTGCAAGGTGGTATCATCAGCGTAGGAGTGGAAATGACAAGAAATTTGGTTTAGAATGTCATTGATGAATAATAAGAAGAGAGTGGGTGACAGAACAGAACCCTGAGGAACACCACTGTTAATAGATTTAGGAGAACAGTGACCATCTACCACAGCAGCAACAGAATGGTCAGAAAGGAAACTTGAGATGAAGTTACAGAGAAGGATAGGTGTAGGAGGGTAGTTTGGAAATCAAAGCTTTGTAGCAGACTCTATCAAAAGGTTTTGATATATCCAAGGGAACAGCAAAACTTTCAGCAAAATCTCTAAAAGAGGATGACCAAGACTCAGTAAGGAAAGCCAGATCACCAGTAGAGCGGCCTTGACGGAACCCATATTGGCGATCAGATAGAAGGTTGTGAAGTGATAGATGTTTAAGAATCTTCCTGTTAAGGATAGATTCAAAAACTTTAGACAGACAGGAAATTAAAGCAATAGGACAGTAGTTTGAGGGATTAGAACAGACCCTTTTTAGGAACAGGCTGAATGTAGGCAAACTTCCAGCAAGAAGGAAAGGCAGATGTTGACAGACAGAGCTGAAAGAGTTTGACTAGGCATGGTGCAAGCACAGAGGCACAGTTCCTGAGAACAATCGGAGGGACCCCATCAGGTCCACAAGCCTTCCGAGGGTTTAGGCCAGCGAGGGCATGGAAAACATCATTGTGAAAGAATTTTAATAGGTAGCATTAAGTAGTCAGAGGGTAGAGAAGAGGGAGGAACAAGCCCTGAATCGTCCAAGGTAGAGTTTTTAGCAAAGGTCTGAATGAAGAGTTCAGCTTTAGAGATAGATGTGATAGCAGTGGTGCCATCTGGTTGAAATAAAGGAGGGGAAGAAGAAGCAAAGTTATTGGAGATATTTTTGGCTAGATGCCAGAAGTCATTAGGGGAGTTAGATCTTGAAAGATTTTGATACTTTCTGTTCATGAAGGAGTTTTTGGCTAGTTGGAGAACAGACTTGGCATGGTTCCAGGCAGAAATATAAAGTGCATGAGATTCTGGTGATGGAAGGCATAAGTACCTTTTGTGGGTAACCTCTCTATCATGTATAGCATGAGAACAAGCTGTATTAAACCAAGGTTTGGAAGGTTTAGGTCGAGAAAAAGAGCGAGGAATGTACACCTCCATGCCAGACACAATCACTTCTGTTATGCACTCGGCACACAAAGATGAGTCTCTGACATGGAAGCATTCCAAGGAAAATCAGCAAAATACCTCCTCAGGTCCCCCCAACTAGCAGAAGCAAAATGCCAGAGGCACCTTCACTTAGTGGGATCCTGAGCAGGGACTGGAGCAATAAGACAAGATGAGGCAAAATCCGACTCACTTCCATGTAGTGCCTCCTGGGTAACGCTAACGACAGCGGTGGACCATGACAGGCCTAGCTAGCCAGTGGTCACAAGACACAGCTCAGGAAATACAGGTGATGCCTCGGAACGGACGGACCACTCGACAACGATCCCAGAACGACAATGGACCAAATTTAAGGAATATACATATAGCCACCATTAATGCCTAAAACACTGAATGACAAACTGGAAGAAGTGGTTGATATAACGACGGAGAGAAAAACTGAGATAATGGGAGTGTGCGAGACTAGTTGGTGAAGGAACTAAAATTATACATAACAACTACATGCTAATTTTTAAAGGAATGGACAGAGAAAGAAAATATGGTGTAGCTTTCATCTTAACACCAACATTTGCAGAGCAAGTTGAAAAAATATTTTATGTCAATGAAAGAATATTAGCAATAACTATAAAGGTGAATGTGGGAAAAGTTACATTACTACAGGTATATGCACCTCACCAGAGAAGGTGCCAAGAAGAAAAGGCCGAATTCTATCTTAAGCTGCAAGATACCTTAGATAGATGTGGAAATACTGATAAAATTGTGATGGGAGATCTAAATGCACATATCGGAGGGCAAAGGAATAACACAGAAAATGTCCTGGGAGCACATAGCATTGGCGAGAAGAATGACAAAGGTGAGAGACTGATAGATTTTTGTGTAGGTAACAGCATGGCATTGATGAATACCTTTTACCAACATAGAGCAAGTCATAAATGGAGTTGGTATCATTGGAATAGTGCTGTTGGTGACTATACTGAGAAATCAATGATTGATCTCTTTCTGACATATAATAAAGTATTTAAAAATGTCAAATGCATACCATCAGTGTCGTTCAACTCAGATCATCACTTAGTCCTTGCGACCCTTCATATCAGAAAGCCAAAATCTATGAAAAAAACTAGTCAGAGAAAGAATAAAAGTAGAGAATTTGAAAGAACCAGAAAAAGCTAGAACATACAAGGAAAAGTTTTCTGAAGTTTGTCCAAATGAACAAGAAATAAGAGACATTGAACAGGAATGGACAAAAATGAAAGATAATATTACACAAATAGCAAAAGAAGTATTGAAAACTAACAAAATAAGTTGTGGTAAGAAAAAGAGGACTACATGGTGGACGGACAAAGTTAGAGATGCTGTGAAAAAAGAAGAACCAAGCATTTAGACAATGGATGAAGAGACGCACCCCTGAAAATAGACTGGAATATGAGGTGGCTAGAAATGAAGCCGAGAGAATTAAAGCAAGAGCCAAGAGAGAGATTCACGGGAGAAACTAAGAAAAGAGCAGGGAACCAGAAAACTCATATACAGCATAGCAAAGAGCTACAAGAAAGGTGAAGATAATGTAGTAAATAGAGTTAAGAATAAAGATGGGATATTATTAACAGAAGAAAATGAAATAGATGAGAGATGGAAAGAGTATTTTTCAGAACTTTTGAACATAAAGGAAGTGGAAGACAAATGTGAAAATATTAGCCCAAGGCTCAATTTTTGCCCTGAAATATCAACAGAAGAAACGAGAGATGCTATTAAAAGAATGAAAAATGGAAAAAGCCCTGGAAGCGATGGTATATCTGTAGAACTGCTTAAAGGAAATGAAAATGCAATGGTCTGGTTGACAAGAATCTTTAACATAGCCTGGTGTGAAGGTAGAGTTCCTGAAGATTGGGGTAAAGCTATAATATGTAAAGTACCCAAGAAAGGCAATAGAACAGAATGTAAGAACTGGAGAGGGATTTATGAAAGAATACTTGAAAAAAGACTAAGAGCAGTTGTCAAAGAGAAATTAGAGGAAGGACAATATGGGTTCAGACCAGAACAAGGCACAACAGATGCAATTTTCACCTTGAAAATATTAATGGAAAAGTGCTGGGAATGGGACCAACCAATATACATAGCATTTGTTGATTTAGAAAAGGCTTTCAACAGATTACCAAGAAAATTAATATGGGAAACATTAGAAGACCCAGCATATGGTGTGGACAGAACACTAATCAAAGCTATCAAAAGCTTGTACAGAAAATGTGTCAGTGCTGTCAGAACACAAACAAGAGAAGACAATTGGTTTGATGTAAATGTGGGAGTTAGACAAGGGGGGGTAATATCCCCATTCCTTTTTATACTCTTTATGGATCAACGTATGAAAGGACTAAGGCTAGGAGGAGTCACTACACTGGCTTAAGCAGACGATATTGCGCTGGTTGCATACAAACCAAATGAACTGCAAAACGCATTGAGTAAATAGAACAATGTGCTAAAGGCAGCAAAAATTTAAATTAATGTAGGCAAAACTGAAGTAATGATGATAGCAAGACAAAAAGAAGAGGTAGAAATACGGCTAGATGGTGAAATACTAAAACTAGTGGAAGAATTTAAATATCTGGGAGTGAAGGTAGATGAAAAGTGCCAAATGGAAAAAGAAATTACAAATAGGATACAAAAGTACACAAGTAACTTGAGAATACTTTATCCACTGATGAAAGAGAAAGTAATACCAAAGAAGGTAAAAACTACAATTTACCAAACCATATTAAGACCAGTGTTAACCTATGGATCTGAAACTTGGACATTGACAGAGAAGCTGAAGAGCAAAATACAAGCAGCAGAAATTAGTGTTAAGATTAATAAAAGGTGTAACAAAATGTGACAGAATATGAAATGAAGTGATCAGAAGAGAGTTGGAAATAGAGAACATATTGGAGTTTGTAGAAAGAAGCCAATTAAGATGGTTTGGCCACGTCATGAGAATGAACAATCAACAATACCCAGCCAAATACTACAGATGGCAGCCTCAAGCTAAACAACCAGCAGGAAGACCGAGGAAAAAGGTGGAGGGATGGTGTGAGGAAAGCAACAAAGTCAAGAGGAAGAACCATGGAGGAGGTGGAGAGAGAGCAACTGTATGCAGATCAGGCCTGGTGGAGAGACTTCGTGAGATATCACCGCTGACAGGGCTACGGCCCTACCTGGTGTATGGTGAGAAAGGTGAGAAAGGACAAGATGAGATTGTGGTCGGAGGAGCCCAATGGAGAAGAGAGGGTGACAGCATAAGCGGAAGGATTAGAGGTCAGGAAAAGGTCAAGAAAGTTTGGCGTATTTCCAAGACAGGAATACGAGTAGGGTGTTGCACCAATTGCTCTAGATTGTAGAGGATAGCAAAGTTGAAGGCTAGTTCACCAGGATGGTCAGTGAAGGGAGAGGAAAGCCAAAGCTGGTGGTGAACATTGAAGTTTCCAAGAATGGAGATCTCTGCAAAAGGGAAGAGTCAGAATGTGCTCCACTTTGGAAGTTAAGTAGTCAAAGAATTTCTTATAGTCAGAGGAGTTAGGTGAGAGGTATACAGCACAAATAAATTTAATTTGAGAGTGACTCTGTAG
>NC_087157.1:9787500-9910000 GCF_035594125.1 Scylla paramamosain | reverse complement strand
ATCACTATAATGTTACAGCTCCTGCTATCTTCTACTACTATTTTCACACCAACTGTTCCTCTACTATTGCTAAGTGCATGCCTCCCTCTCCTTCTGTGGCCTGGTTGCACAAGACTTTCTTCTTTTTCTCATCCCTCTTCTGTCCACCTCTCTAATGCAAGAGTTAACTAATATTCTCAACCATTCATCCCTTTCTCTGGTAAACTACGGAACTCCCTGCCTGCTTCTGTATTTCCTTCTTCCTATAACTTGAACTCTTTCAAGAGGGAGGTTTCAAGACATCCTTTTTTTTTTTTTTATCTGACATCTCTATCAGAACTGGCATTAAGTGGGTCTTTCTTTCTTATTAAAAATTTTTGTTGCCCTTGGCCAGTGGCCCTTTTACATAAAACACACACACACACACACACACACACACACACACACACACATTTCTAGATTAGACTTAGGTTTAGGATTAATGTTAAGTATTCCCCCACCCCCTCTGTACATCTTCAGTTAGTAAACTGCCTTGATAATAAACCGTTTATTATTGTTGTTGTTATTATTATTATTATTATTATTATTATTATTATTATTATTATTATTATTATTATTATTATTATTATTATTATCACACACACACACACACACACACACACATTTTCCACGATTTCTACATCAACACCATTAAATACCTATTGATCCTCGGAACACCACTACAGACCTGTACTTACCTTGTTGATTCCATGCCAGAAAGGATCAAGATGGTATTAAAAGCTCATGGGGGAATGCAAAATACTGAATACAAGTAAAGAGTCTCTAAGTCTTTTAATTTTTTTCATACTTAATATCTCTGTACCACTTCTCTCCATTTTTTTCTTTCAGTTACTACACACACACACACACACACACACACACACACACACACACACACACACACACACACACACACACACACACACACACACAGGGAGAGTGTTATATGTGTGTGTGTGTGTGTGTGTGTGTGTGTGTGTGTGTGTGTGTGTGTGTGTGTGTGTGTGTGTGTGTGTGTAGTAACTGCAAAAAAAAAATGGATAGTGGTACAGAGATATTAAGTATGAAAAAATTAAAAGATTTAGAGACTCTTTACTTGTGTTCAGTAATCTGCATTCTTCCATGAGTTTTTAAGACCATCTTGATCCTGTCTGGCATGGAATCAATGAGGTAAGTACAGGTCTGCAGTGGTGTTCCCAGGATTGGTGTCAATGTAGAAATCGTGGAAAATGCTTCAAACTAAATACATAGCTGGAGACCAGAAATAAATGTGAAAACACTGAGAGCCTAGTTCCATGTATTTAGCTTATAATAACTGTTCTGTAGAATATGCATTACCAAATAACATGATACTGTTAGCATAAACACTTCAGATTAATGTTTTGTAGCCTATGGGTACAGTGCATCAAAATGTATCACAAGTGAGTTTAGAATGTGCATCTCCATGGAATTGTAGAAGCACATACCAAACCCTGCATTAATACAGCCAGTGACCACCAACAACTCAGTCCATTGTGAACCCCCTAATTATTATACACATACAAGCCTTGACTTGCCCACCAGTCATGTCCCATACAGCAAGCTCAGCAACAAACACATTTGTTAACTAGGGTAAGGCCTGGAGCATTTACACACTGTGTTTCCTGTTAAGTTCCATTAACAAAGAAACATTCTAGTACTCTTTAAAGTTGCCACCACAAACTCATGGTTGTGGCACTGGGAATGTGACATGTTGGAAATTTACGGCATGGCACTGACAGATTAAGTTGTTGGATTATCAGAAACCATATAGCTTATGCATTTTTTTCTTATACTTCTTTTTTTTCCAAGTGAAAACTACCTACCAGTATGAATTCACTTAAATACAATGAAGCTCATACTAATAACATGTTAACTGTGTCACTAAGTGTAATATGTGTACACTATTATTATTATTTATCTATTTTATTTTATTTTTTGTTTCCACAGAAACCACCACCATATACTGCTTCACAATGTAAAGTAAGTTTGTTCTCTCTCTCTCTCTCTCTCTCTCTCTCTCTCTCTCTCTCTCTCTCTCTCTCTCTCTCTCTCTCTCTCTCTCTCTCCTGTTCCTTGGAACTCCCTTAAGGGGATGGTTAAGATAAAAAAACACTGATCAAATTCTTAGTTTCTAACTAGTAGTAATATTTATTTATTATCTTTTTAAAGAGTGAGCCAATGTTAGGGCAACATGAGAATTCACTTAAATTTGTACAATAAGACTTCTGCTAATAGGAAGTTAGTTGTCACTGTAAATGTAATATGCATGAACTAATATTAATCTCCTTTCCACAAAAAACACTTTCATAAGATGCTGCATAAAAAGTCCAAGTTTTTTTTCTCTCCTTTTGTTAAGTTTATACCTTAGTATTCCTTTAAACCTACTGTCCGTGGGACAGGTTGAAAACAGGCTGCCCTAGCTGATTTTTCCAAAATGAAACAAAATTCTAAACAAAATAGTTTTAGGAAATTATTCTTACTATGTCAATCAAAATCTGATAAGGAATGACATGTAAAAAAAAAAAATCTGCTAAAAATCAGTTGAATTTATGATATTTTATACTTCTCTTTAGATTGCTCACAAAACAATATGACAACAGACGAAAATCAGTGATCAGTGAGTTCACTGCTGATGGCCACCTCCTTGCCAGCCATATGATAAATTTCCCCATGTGTGTGTGTGTGTGTGTGTGTGTGTGTGTGTGTGTGTATTTACCTAGTTGTATAATACAGGGTCTGAGCAGGGCTCATAGTGTCCCGTCTCCATATCTGTATTTATCCAGCATTTCCTTAAATCTATGCACATTTGGTGCTGTAACAACCTCCTCATCTAGACCACTCCAGATATCCACAGTTCTATGTGGAAAACTATACTTCTTGATGTCCCTCAAACACTGACTCTTCTTTATCTTCTTTAAGTGCCCTCTTGTCCGTCCAGCTTCATCTTCCAGTAACACCAGATCCTGCTTGTGTACCTTCTCAGTGTGGTTAACTATTTTATACATCGTTATTAGAACTCCTCTTTCTCTTCTAACTTGCAAAGTTGGCAGTCCCATTTCCTTCAACCTTTCTTCGTAGGTTAGGTCTTTCAGCTCTGGTACCATCATTGTAGCTACCCTCTGAATTCTTTCCAACTTCTTTATGCCTTTCTTCATATGCGGAGACCACACCACTGCTGCATATTCCAGTCTGGGATGTAGCATAGTGGCTATAAGTTTTTCATCATAGTCTTATCCATGTAATGAAATGCCATCCTAATATTTGTTAACATCCCATACATCAAGCTAAATGTCATTTATATGCCCTTCTGAGGTCAGGGTATCTTGAAAAACCACTCCTAGCTCCTTGCTCTTCATTATTACTTCCTCCCCCATTTTATAGTCCCAAGCAGGTCTTTTACTCTTTCCCAATTCCATCACATGGCATTTCTTAGCATTGAATTCCAATTTCCACTTCTTGCTCCACCCATAAATCTTGTCAATATCTCTTTGCAACTCCATACAATCAACATGGCTCTTTATTGCTCTTGACAATTTTGCATCATCAGCAAACAGATTAATATAACTGGTCAAACCCTCCTGCATATCAATGATGTATATTTGGAACATAATGGGTGCTAACACTGACCCCAGTGGTACTCCACTTGTTACATTACTCCAACTTGAACAGGTGTCCTTGATCACAGTTCTCATTTCTCTATCCTTTAAGTAGTCTCTCATCCATTTTAGCATTATCCCTCTCAGTCCTCCTAATTGTTCCATCTTCCACAATAGTTTTTTATGTGGAACTTTATCAAAAGCTTTTTTGATGTCCAACTATACTGCATCTACCCACCCATCTCTGTTTTGTACTTCATCTATTACTCTTGTATAGAAACTTAGTAAATTTGTCACACATGACCTTCCTTTTCTGAAACCAAATTGACTATTTGTTATAACTTCATTCTCTTCCAAATATTTCACTATTTCTATTTCACAGATCTTGCCCACAACACTAGCTAGCGACACCGGTCTATAATTTAGTGGCTCAGTCCTCTTTCCTCCTTTGTGTATTGGCACTATATTTGCTCTCTTCCACTGTCTTGGTACTCTTCCCTCTATCAGTGAGCTGTTAATCACATCCCATATTGGCTCCACCACTAGTTCTCTACATTCCTTTAGTGTTCAACCTGACACTCCATCAGGCTCCATTGCTTTTCTGACATCCAACTTCTCTAACAATTTGCTAATTTCATATTTTTGCACCAAGACTTCCCGTAACCCCCCCTGCCTCACCTCCTCGTTTGGTTCTGTAAAATCCACTTCCACATTTAACATAGACCTGAAACTCTCATTCATAATTTCACTCATCTCTTCTACTGTTTGATATATCCTTTCTTCCTTTACTATTTTGTTAATGGTCTCTGCTTGTCATCTTTCCACTGATATATTTGTAAAAAAGCTTGGGCTCTGCTTCACATTTCTTTACCACATCCTTTTCAAATTGTTTCTCCTCCTCTCTTCTTATTCTAACATACTCATTCCTTGTCTCCTTATACTGCTCTCTATTATTTTCATTTCTCTGTTTCTTCAGTTTCTTCCAAGCTATATCCTTTCTCTTCTTAGCTTCTGCATATCTGGCATTATACCAAATATGTTTGCTCCTCCTTACATTATATACAGGTACATACTTCTGCACATCCTCACTGTACTTTTTCAGGAATGTTTCATATTTCTTTTGCACTGTCTTCCCTTCCATAAGTCCCTTCCAATCAATACTCCCGAAGAATTTTCTTAACTCTGTAAAATTTGTCTTTGCATGATTTAGTCTCCCATTTTTATAATCCTCCTTACATGGTAAAACCTTCCAATCTTGCAGCACCACTTCTAACACCACATGGTAACTTTTTCCCATTGGGCTTAAGTATTTAATGGCTGGACTGGGCTCCGGTTTTTTTTTTTTTTTTGTGAATACCAGGTCTAGCAAAGATGGTTTCTCCTCCCCTCTGTATCTTTCTTCACCCATTGGTCCATTGCATTCACCATAGCTAACTGTAGCATTTCTTCACTCCACAGTCCAGCATCTCCATAAACTTCCATCTCCTCCCAGCTTATATTTTTGCAGTTGAAGTCTCCCACTAGTGGTATTTTACTGTCCTTCCTTATCATGTTGTCCAGGCACTTCAACACTTCCTTTAGCATTTCCTTATGATCCTCCAGCCTCCATGTATTAGTCTTCGGTGGCACATACATTAACATGATCCTCCTCCTTTCTCTCCCACTGGTCCTAATTGTTATACCAATGACCTTCACCATGCCATCTCCATATTGCACTTCTTCCACATATATATATATATTCTTGAACCATTATCAATACTCTTTCTCCTTTTCCCTTTTTATCTCTCCTCCAATAATTATATCCCTCTTCCTTAAAGCTTAAATGGACTTCCTCTTTTAACTTAGTCTCCGTTAGGCACAGCACCTCTGGTCTATTTTCCTTTAAGTAATCTCTCACTTCCAGTACACCTGAAAGTAACCCATCTATGTTTGTATACATTACTCTTAGTGTACAACTTCTCCCACCACATGCAATTTGTCTGTCTGCTGCTGTAGTTCTTTCATTTCTTGTTCCCTTTCCCAAATATACCATTTCCTTAGTTTCATATCTAGTACCCTCCAATAAAATTCCCTCTTCTCTGTCTCTGTCCTTCTCTCATTTTTTTTTCATTAGCTTCATTTCTCAGGCCCCTCTCTTTTTTCCTTTCTTCCAAGATCATAATCTCTTTTTACCCACATATTCTTGTATTCTGAACTTTCTGCCAGCTTCCCAGTTCTCACTAGCATCTCCTCTACTGCAACTTGGGATCTCATTCTCACTTTTAACGGTCTTTTACCCCCTTCACTATATTTTCCAATTCTATATGCTTCTTCCACTTCTCGTTCCATTCCCTGTTCCTCATCTTGGACCATTGTAATAATTTTCCTAACCAACTCCTCTTCTCTCTCTGACAGACTTTACTAGGTTTTTCTTCTCTTGCAATCCAAAAAAGACCATACATTTCTTCTTACCCACTGTGTCTCTCACCAAAACCTCCTTTTCTTTAATTATCTGAATTACTGAGTCCTTGGTCTTTTCCTGTATTTGTTTTTTAACCACCTCTGTGAAGGTAACTTTTTCATTATGTTCTTCCTTCCAGGCATTTCTCAGTTCCTCCAATTTGGTTTCACATACTTCCCCTTTCCACTTTTCCTGCATTATCCTCCACCTTTTCTTGCAGCCCCTGCAGACTTACTTCATATTCATTATATGTAGTCTTGAGTATCTCATTTTCTTTTAGTTTCTCCACTGCCTTTCATCTCATTGTTTATCTTTAGAGCACTCTCACATTCACTATACTTCTTTCTCAATTCTGTTTTCATAATAAGTTTGTCCTGCTTTTCTAGAATGCCAGAGGTCAGTCCCCTCATGCACCTTATTTCTTTCTCTACACTGATTGTTCTCCTCATATTTCCTTTCTCTTCTCTGAATCCTGAAAAATCCCTTTCTCCAATTGCCTCCACCAACTGTCTCAAGCCCACAGGTGCCACCTAGATTTTTCTTTCCTTCCATTTCTTTTAACCTCAAAATACTCCTTTATGTATTAAATTTGGAGACAGAACATTCTGTAACCCTCTCTCACCCCTGCTTATATATTACTAGGCCTCGTTATTTTGTCTAGATCCAGTAGCTTGTATCTTCAGGAGCTCTAGCACCCAAACAGCTGGCCAGTGTGTGTGTTGGTATATATTTTTAGTGTAGTTATTATTTTCTTCCCTGCAGTATTTCATGTCAAAATATAAGAACATATGACTTGTAAGTGAGAGATAATGGGATGCATGTCGCTGATCAGCCGATCCCGTCTGATCAATCACTATCAGTCAGTGTAATCACCATTTGTTTGTGTGTGTGTTCTGCTTTCTCTCCTGCATCATCTCACGATAAAAGTATAAAGACATAATGTGAGTGCTAATCTCTTGTTGACATCATACATGAAATTAAAAACTCTATCAAAAATCATGCTAATTTCAACTGATATGCAAGGTGGTTATATGGAGCATTTCAGAGATGAGAGGCATAATATTTTCGAAAGGTAGTAAGACTCTCTCTCTCTCTCTCTCTCTCTCTCTCTCTCTCTCTCTCTCTCTCTCTGAGACATGGTAATCCCACTATCGTCTGTTACTATGATCTGAGAGGTCGGGTGAGTGGCCATGTTGGAAGTGATTTCAGGTGGGAGTTGCCATGGCAACGGATTTCCACCCTCCACTTCAAAACCTACCCAGCCACCCCCCACCACCCACATCAGCTGATTTACTGGGCATTATCATGATTGACAATTTCCTGTATACATGCTACCCATGAAAATAAAAGATGAGTGTGCATTGTAAAATAATTATTTGAGAGATACAACAGAAGCATAGTTTTGTTATAAAGGAACCAAGGATCAAGTAGCCTGGCAAGGCATCATCCCTCATGTTCACAGTAGTGAACAAAAGCAACTGTCAGTACACACAAGAAATTAAGTGAAAATGTTAGTCTCATGGTTCACTGATGTGGCAGTTTTTGAAAGATCTGCTTATATCAACATGTTTGGGAGACTTTTATTTTAGCATTCATACCATAGCCACTGAATATGCTGGCCATAAGTAAAATGTGTTATAAACATTTCAGGGTGGTGTTTTGACTTCAACTCAACATAATTTCTTTATTATTGTTTTTATCAAACTTTTACCAGCATATCTGAGTTTTGTAACCACTGTCAAGTCAAACCAAAATGCCCTATCTAGTTTCTAAGGTGAGATACAGCAGATAATATAGAATGCCATTCTCTGACTGCTGGTTGTAATGTATAAAATTTCTCACTCTGGCTCTCGCCATTTGCCAGCTTACTCGCGCTCTCAGTGTGGTCATAGCTGAGAGAGAGAGAGAGAGAGAGAGAGAGAGAGAGAGAGAGAGAGAGAGAGAGAGAGAGAGAGAGAGAGAGAGAGAGAGAGAGAGAGAGAGAGAGAGAGAGAGAGAGAGAGAGAGAGAGAGAGAGAGAGAGAGAGAGAGAGAGAGAGAGACAGGCAACAGCCAATCACAAGTTAGCCACTCGTGACATCACTGCAGTGGGTGGGGGAGGGTAGAGGGGCTAGCTAGCTACCCTCTGCGAAATAAAAACCTTGCAACTTTTTGTAAATATTCATTGCAGTGTGCAGGTGAGAGTTTATCAGCTTATGTGAGTGGGTGCATTTACTGGGTGTATGACTGCTTAGTGCTTACAAAACCTCATTTTTCCTCACCAAAATACAGGTGTCTGAGGCAAATGCCAATAACCTCTTCTTTGTTCTCTCCTACTTCCTCTATTGTCAGTTTCATTCCAAAATGGGATGTTGTTTCTAGGTGTGTAATGGCTTAACTTGCTCTTGTGTCCATGCTCTTAAATCTGCATTTTCTCTCACCTAGCTGACTTCAGAGCTGTTGGGCTCCTATGATCACACCCTCATATCTATATCTTCTCCTAACGTTCAAATTCCTCCTCAGGATACCCCAAAGCAGAGATGCCTCTGGTGTTTTGCTTCTGCTAATTGGGGGGATCTCAGGAGATATTATTCTGATTTTCCATGGAATGATTACTGTTTCTGTAGCAGAGACCTGTTTCTCTGTGCTGAACACATAACAAAGACAGTCTCGCATAGGGACTTTCATCTTAAACCTTCAAAACATCAGTTTAACTCAGCCTATTCTAATTTTTGTGCTATATATGATGAAGAGTCAGTCCACAAAACTTCCACCACTTGAATCTCATGCACTTTATATTTCTACCCAAAAATCATGCCAAGACTGTTCTTCAACTAGCTAAAAACTTCATCAATAGAAAATATCAAAATCTGTTAAACTTTCCTCTTGACTTTTTAGCCTTTTGGCATTTAACCAAAAATATTTACAACAACTTTTCTCCATCTTTCCTTTCTCTATTTCAATCTGATGGCACTACTGCCATCTCATCCATCTTTAAAAGTACATCCCTTGCTCAAACCATAGCTAGGAATTCTGCCTTGAATGATTCTGGGCTTGTTCCTCCCGTTCCTCCAGTCTCCAAGTATTTCATGCCTCCCATTAAGATCCTTCGCAATGATGTTTTCCATGCCCTCACTGGTATTAATCTTCAGAACGTTTCTAGACCTGATGGGGTCCTTCCTATTGTTCTCCAAAACTGTACATCCATGCTTGGACCTTGCCTAGTCCAATTCTTCCAACTCTCTCTATCAACATCTATCTTTCCTTCTTGCTGTATGATTGCCTACATTCAGCTTGTTCCTAAAAAAATTAACTGCTCTAATCCCTTAAACTACCATCCTGTTGCTTTAATTTCCTACTTCTCTAAAGATATTAATCTATCCTCAACAGAAAGATTCTGAAACATATTACGTACTTCAGAAACCCATAACTGATCATCAATATGGGTTCCATTATAACCACTCTACTGGTGATCTAGCTTTCCTTACCAAGTCTTGTCATCCTCTTTTAGGTACATTGGCGAAACTTTTGCTGTTGCCTTAGACTTATCAAAGACTGCCACAAAGCTTTAATTCTGAAACTACCTTCCTATGGTTTCTATCCTTCTCTTTGTAAGTTCATCTCAAATTTCCTTTCTGACCACTCTATTGCTGCTGTGGTAGACTGTTACTGTTCATCTACAGTCAGAGCCACACTACTTTAGAACTCTATGTAAACTCATGTTGTATACAGAATAAGTATGCTTTACACACATATAATGACTGATAAATAAAATGTTGTACTTACCAGTGACTCATTTATTTGTTAACTGGATATCCATTCACCTTAAGTATGATCTTAATCCTGCCAAGAACCAAGTCAGACAAGTTTTCAGCAGTAGACCAGGGTATTTCTGACCACATTTTCTAAACAGCAGATTCAAGTTTACAGATGGTGGATGTGTCTGCCTTGGTTTTGCTTTTAGTATTACCCAAAGATTTTCTATTGGAGATATATCTGGACTCCATACTGGTCAGTCTGTAATAAAACTGATTTCACATATATGGAACCAGTCTTTTACATCTTGCTGGAGGATCTTGGTGCTAATAGCAGCAACACAATCTGCCAGATTATCACTGAGGATGCTTAGGTAAACTTTGCTAACCATCTTTAGGAAGGATAACAAGGTCAGACAAACCTCCATAGCCAAATGCACCCCAAACCATGAGACATGGAGGGTGCATCACACATATGACCGTGTAGCGTGGCTCACAAGCTGACATGTCAGAAGAACCCTAGTTTTGTTCCCATGTTACCAATGATAGAGAAGATGATTTCATCAGTCAAGAGAACTTTCCTCCACTCCACAGTCCCAGTCTTTATAACTGTTGGCAAAATCATGCCTTCTCTTTCTCTGCTTTTCATTCACATGAAGTTTGGTGCATGCCTTCATTTTGTAGCAGTTCAGCCTGTCACATATCACTCTGATTAGAGCAAACTGAGACATTTTCCAACAGCTGTGGGTTTTGTTTTAGTTCTTTTTAGTTGTTTTGCTGTGAGCTAACTGCCTTTTAATAATATTTAAGGTGTTATAAGAAAAACTTTTTGAGCTGGTCCACCACCATGTTTGTAGTGAAGCATATCCACACATCCCTCATTGCACCATTGCTTAATCAGTGTACTCGGTCTTTTTATAAATATTAGTTACTCAGCTTATTTCTCTATTTGTTTCACCATTCTTATGAAACTCTATAATACAAACTATGTCATCTAGGCACATGTTTCCCAGGCATCACACAGCAATTCAGTGAGACACTGTTTAAAACAACCATTTTGTGAGCCAAAATGATGAGTGGTCACTAAAGATATCTCCTCCCTATGACATTATGTCAAACACTAAATCCATTAATCTATGTATAATAGAGAAATGTAACACTGTACATAACACGGACATATGATGGATACATGGCGGCAGTTGGCAACTCAGCCAGCGTCCTGTAGTAGGTGTCCGGCTGTCCCAGATGACAATTGACCTGTCTTTTCCTTGTACTCAAGTTTGTAACAATGACCTACCGCAACCTGGGCATTTCACTCATCCCCCTTGTGTTACAAGTGACCCACAGGAGCTTACTACACATGTGCAGTGAAGTAGTGCTACCCACAACCAAGACAAGCAGTGTTAAGTGGACCTCTAAAGTGTCATTGCATAGGGCAGTGCAGTGCAGTGTCAGTGTGCAGTGTCAATGCTTTGTGGCATCATCTCAATGTCCCTAAGAGGTATATGGAGCATTTCACCATGTGAGTTTGAGAAAGTAGAGCACACAGCCCCTTTGCCAATTTTTCCGTTCGCCTGTGATGCATTTTTTTTTTTTTTTTTATGTAGAAGGAACACTGGCCAAGGGCAACAAAAATAGCATAGCTGAAGAAGTCAACATTTCTCCTGGCAAGTCATCAAAGTGCAAGGAGATATAACTGAAGGTGATAATAAAGATGGGCTTACACAATGAAGAATTAGTCCAATGACTCATCTCCCTGGAAGATTCATGATCACTTCAGGAAGTTGCCACTCCTATGAGGCCGCCAGGAGTGCAACTTCTGCCATTCACGCCCCACCCGACCAGGTGTGGGCCATATCACATCACCAGAAGAACAAAAAGCAGTCTCCTCAGAACACTACAGCAGCAAAGACAACTGAGGTCTGTCAGTGCTGTACACAACAGCACACTATAGGACCATGCCCAACTGCCCAAAGCACCTGTCATTGCTGTGGCTGGCTGTCACTTTACCCACACCATGAAGTACCCTGCCAACAATGTACAGTGCCTTCTTTGCTCTTGTGTTGGACACCAACTCTTGCTGCAAATCAGCGTAGAAGGAACAATGCCAGAAGGCCAAATGAACTTCAGGTATGGATGAAGCTTCCCTTCCCAGGGCAGACATCACAAGATGAGGCAGTATAGTTGTCGCTGAGTGGGATCTTCTTCCTGCCTCAACTCCAAGATGCCCCAGCACATCAGTGTCCTCCTGCCTACCAATGATGCCCAACACAGCTACAAACGTCTCAGTAATTGGCCCACACCTAGAGTTTGGGTATTCCAAAGAATCACCTACAGACCCACAGAATCCACAGACCATGAAGCATACGATGGATGGATCTGAGATGGCTCCCACTCTCAGCATATTCACAGCTACTCTCACCTTGGGAAAGCAGTCCTGCTCTGCCCAGATCCAAATTCATGAGAGTATCCAAACTCCACTTCTGTCATACAGATATTGCCAGGAGCTGGCCATTATATCCAGACATCCCCAAGCCACTTCTGGGAGTCAAACATGTCAAGAAGTGTATAGTGCTCCCTAACTTTGGTGCTATATCACCTTCAGAACCCAAGGCCTCCTTCCTGAAGAAATTCAATGATGAGAATTCACCTTAAGGATGATGTTGTACTATTCACAATCCATACTCCTCATCAGATCTCCCTGGCCTTTAAGGAGCAAGTTAAGTAAGAACTGGACTCCATGGTGGCCCAGGGGATCATCAGGTCTGCTGGTGATGACCCTTCAGACTGTTGCCATCTGCTCATAGCCATTGCTAAACCTAGTGGTGAGGTATGCATCACCACTAACCTATCCAAGCTAAACAAGCATCCCCCACATCCTATGCTGCAATACATAGCTTGGACCCGAAACCCCACTACTTCACTACAGCATACCCTCTCTGTAAGTACTAGCAAATTAAGTTGGCTGAGGAGGACTGCCACTTGACTACCTACGGTAGGTTCCAGTACTGCAGGGGACCAATGGGCTTCACAGCCACAGGCAACACCTTTTGCTTATGTGACAATATAGCTCTTCAACGTGCCAAGAATTGCGTAAAGGTGGTCAATGACATCCTCCTATACAATGAAGACTACAGCACACATCACCACATTCATCAGGTCCTCATCAAGTATCATGAGTTTGGCATCTACCTCAACAAGGAAAAGTTTGTGGTTGCCACACCCCAGGTTGCCTTCTGTAGATTCTCTATATCCGAAGCTGGCATCACAGCTGACCAGGAGAAAGTCAGCTTCAAAGACACTCAACTGCCCCCCCCTCCCTCCTACAGTGAAGACTGTCTGTGTGTCCTTTACTAATAATGTAAACTGGAAACTTCACATCTCACCTCTCACTAAAACACCTTCTATGAAGATAGGACTATGAAGATAGGTGTCCTGAATCATTACCAGTTTTTCTCACATCCCCGTCTGCCAACTCTGTACAGGGACCTTATCCATCTGTGTATGGAGTATGCTTCACATATATGTGGGGAATTCCACTAACACTGCTCTTCTAGACAGGATAGAATCAAAATAATTTTTTCCTATCAACTACTCTCCTGTAAGTGATTGTCTTAAGTCTCTCTCATCACCAAAATGTTGTATTTCTTGCTATTTTCAACTGATATTTTCACGCTTACTGTTCTTCTGATCTTGCTTACTGCATGCTTCCTCTCCTTCCTTCGCTTCACAACACAGGACTTTCTATTTTCTCTCACCCCAATTCTGTCCATCTCTATTATGTAAGAGTTAACCAATATTCTCAATAATTCATCCCTTTTTCTGGTAAACTCTGGAACTCCCAGCCTGCTTCTGTATTTCCTCCTTCCTATGACTTGAATATTTTCAAGAGGGAGGTTTCAAGACATTTACCCTCCAATACTGGATAATCCTTTATGACCTTTCTTTAGGGACTGGCACATCAGTGGGTCCTTTTTTTTTTCCATTCTTTTTGTTCCCTTACACTAGTGAAACTCTTACATAATGAAAAAAAAAGCCAGGATGAATATTTAGCTAACAATTAGGGAAACTCATTCCTACCACATATCCAAGGCTCAGTTCTTATGCAACTTCAAATTTCATTACTTGCTACAGTATTTATCTTAGTAGAGTTATGTTCAAGATAAGGCATTCATAGATAATTCAATAACAACTTTACTATATTAAAGCATACAAACACCTTTAAACTTAATAGGTAAGATAGGAAGGAAATCAAATCATAATTAATGGTCTGATACATGAATAGGTAGTTTTAATAAAAGGGATCCACTGCATACAAAAGTTTGAGAGTCACTGCTTTATAGTGTATGTGTATTTAAAGTTACTTAATTAATTCATTGTATCTTCTAATAAGAGCTTGATTTTGGTTGGAAAGGTTTCCAAATAAAGTAACTGATTAAGTTTTCTATTTAATCACTTAATTAAGACAACTTTTCTCAACAGAGCTCTATGAAGATCCCAACAAAATAGCTGGAAGTGTAAGATGTATGGATTTTCTGCAGTTGGGTTTACACATTTAGCTTTTCTCATGAATCACACCATTTGGTAAAATTAAAGTTTGCCAATTAATTAGGTATTCTTGAAATCCTCTATATGTAAAATGTTCTATCTTTTTAGCCAGACAGGTCATAATTATACATGTATTATGGTTATGGTTTACTGGCAGATCATGTTATAACCCACACATGCCGCTGTGCATTTGTTTGTATGCATGATTAACTCGCTTGGATGTTGTGCCACTACTCTGTACCAGTCTTTTGATGAGGTGGTTGTGCAGTTATACAGGAGAAATGCAGGGTACAGTATTTGATTATTTAAGTTAAGAGGATGTAGGGCTTGGGTGAATATATGCCATTTTGTTGAGTGGAGGATTCTGATAATTATATACATTAGTGTAGGAAAGGAAGGACTGGAGGGGACGAGGATCACAGGAAACTTGGTGAGCCCAACCCTGACCGTCCATAATACCATATACACCCAGCTGCCAATGAAAGTGGTGCACATGATAAACAAACCATTGTTTCATCATGCGGGAAAAGTATCCAGCTCATACGAAATACAGGGCTCAGTATGAAAATGTGGCAACATTGCCAAGCAGTTTGAATATATGTCAACTGCCAAATCTCTACATGTTATCACTCAGCTGACTCTTAACCCCATTAAGGAGTACTCACATTTGCCTTGCTCACCCAAAAATTGTGCCAAATTTATTCACACATTTCATGTCAATGTAATGTTTTAAGTGTTAATGGCACATAAGCTTTAAATTAATATCCTAAACCAATATAAACCTTATTGACTCTCTCCAGAAGGCTGGTTTTGGGTCTTCGTACATTTCTAGGGAGACAGGATTGCCATAAAGAACTCTGCACTGTGTGCAGTGTTGGTTGAAAAGATGCCATGAAAATAATGATGATTCCACCCCAGTGAAACAAACTTCAATGGACAAAGATATGTTTTGTCAAAAAGAACTTTACTTTTAATAAGGCACCAGCTGAGTGCTCCACCATTTCTTAAAGTAAGGGAAATCAAGCAAAAAACATTGGTGTGTGACACAAAACATCAGAGCGCCACTTTCACTGCAGCGG
Organism: Scylla paramamosain; assembly: GCF_035594125.1. Taxonomy (NCBI): domain Eukaryota; kingdom Metazoa; phylum Arthropoda; class Malacostraca; order Decapoda; family Portunidae; genus Scylla; species Scylla paramamosain. The sequence goes on along the minus strand of NC_087157.1, from coordinate 9,894,564 downwards.
GTGTAGCATTCACTTCACACTAAAACCTGAAATATTTCAATGTGAGTGTGACATTTTTACATTCATATATATATATATATATATATATATATATATATATATATATATATATATATATATATATATATATATATATATATATATATATATATATATATAAAGTTTTGTAGTGCAGCTGATGATATATGGCACTAATTCTGTGACATTATATATAATTTTGACTCAGCATAAGATAGGGTCAGAAAAAAAAATGTTATAATATGATTTCATTGTACAGAGGTACCTTGTGATTCAAACTTAATTGGTTCTTTTGGGCTGTTTGAATTAGGAAGCAATTTATCCCATTCAAATTACTGTATTTGACGGCTCATAAGACGCACTTTTTCTCCAAAAAAAAAGTCTCAGGAAATGAGCCTGTGTCCTATGAGGCCAAGGTTCAGCATTGAGGAAGTGGTTGGTGGTAAGTCTATGGCAAGAGACGCTCTAAAATCAAATCCCAGACATGTTCGCACATGTGAACAAAGTGATGATTGGTACTACACCACAAAACAACTCTTTCTTTCAAAGTAACAATATATAATAGGTCATACTTACCAGTAATTCACATAGAATGACACCAGTGAGGAAGAATTTGCGTAAGTGACCATGCACCACGCATTGCATGTACCAAAACAAACACACGGTTGGTTACACACTGAACCTGGTGACACGGGCAAGCTTCACTGCATTCTTTACAGTATGATGTTGTTACTCCTTGAGGTAAGACACACTTTCATACAATTAAAATTGCACCTATCTTTTAACATACTTATGAACAAACCTTATTACCCCTGTAGTCTCTCATAGTCACTGCCAATGCCATATGCCAGGTACATGTTTACATCTCACAACAGAATTGGTACGTAGGCTACTAGCAAATATTAAAGTTTTTAAATGCAAAATATTGGGATCTAATAATGATCTAAATGCATGTAAGGGTCTTCAAATGTCAGGTGAAATCCTTCACTTCATATTCAGAGCTTAAATCCACTCATTTATCTTTTTTTTTACAATTCAATGTCTGCCAAAACTGGGTGCATCTTATGAGCCCATGTGTCTTATGAGCCATCAAATATGATAATGTAATAAAAAAAAATCTGTTCCTGGTCCCAAAATCCTCCTATCTTTTTAATGGGTTTATGTTATGTCCTAAACATAGAACTGAATGAAAATAAGCTAAATTATAGAAAAAAATACAGTAAAAGAAAACATTAAGTACCGTATATTTCAGCAAATAAGATGGTACTTGAATCACCATAAAAAAAATTAAAAAAAAGACACAAAAAAGTGGTTGTTCTATACATCAAATACAAAAACAATAACTTTAAAATTTCATGCAACATACCATTGTAAATAAACACCAACCTCAAAATGATGAGTCACTGAAAGTTTCTGCCGTCTCCAGTCTTTGAAAACATAGGTACACAATTTTTACTTTAAACTAAAATTCTCTCTCTCTCTCTCTCTCTCTCTCTCTCTCTCTCTCTCTCTCTCTCTCTCTCTCTCTCTCTCTGTGTGTGTGTGTGTGTGTGTGTGTGTGAAAGTAAGAACAATCCTGAGAATTGCTAAATAAAATGAGTGATAGAGAATGAAAATATAATTATATGAGTGAGAAATGGAAGAGAGAGATGGAAGGAGGGAGGGTGTGTGGGATAGAGAGAGGAAGGGAGGAAATAGAAAGGGATGGGGGAGAGGAGCGGGGAAAGAAGGGAGAGGGGAGAAGGAATGCTAGAGGAATGGACCACTTGAAAGGGTGTGTTCGAATTGGAGGACAAAATTTATTCACCAACCATGTTCGAATTGGGAGCTGTTCAAATTGAAGGACATTCAAATCACAAGGTATGACTATTTTTCACACTGATGTTTGATTTTATAAGAAATGTTTGGTCTTTATCAATCTTCATGCTGTAGAAATTATGGTGCTAGAATGCTTATTGATTTCTGATGGACTTCATAGGTTAAAATGAAGGATTACAACATCCTCAAGAGTTTAATGAAACAGTGACCATCACCTTAAAACATTAAAGAGATTTATGTTGTGTAAATTATTTTCTAATAATTGTTCTGCAAATTGCTACATTTACATCAGTATTGTTGCTATTAGGAATAAAATTTAACATAAATTAATGGAAGAATTTATTCGTCATGAGTAACATGGACTGTGCATTTCCAATGTTTAAATAAGATTACAACAATTTAACGGAAACATTTTTTTAATTATCCTACTTTTACCAATGATTATGGATTAAAGAAGTTTTATAACCATTATATTGTGTATCCAAAATGTTACCTTATGACTGCATGATATTCCATAAACAACTAATATTTCCTTTACTATGAATGTTCTCAGTGGTCTGATTTCAAGATACTGTATATACCATTCTTGGAAAAATACATTTGTATCTGTTACTGTACGTAAAGCATATGTACCTCACGTCATTATTCCTCACCATTCATAAGTGAAATGTTCAATAGTTTTCTATTTGCATGAAAACATGTAATGTGTGTAAGTATGAGTATTCAATGCTATATTAAGCACCGAAGCCGATGCTCACTTGTTAGTAGAGTGGTTAACCCACTGATCGCCTGCGGGCATCACTCACGGCCAAGTCGCACTCAGACAAAGATGGGCAGGATGGTGACCAAGGTAAATACTTTAATTTTGTAGTAAAAACTGATTGTCATAGTGCCAAGTTGATTGCATGTGTTGTTAATGAATATTGTAATATGTTGAAAGTGTTCAATATCAGTGTATAATGTTAATTTGTAAGAAATTGAGACCGAGAACTTGTTCACAGTTCTTACGGTCATGCCTACCTTATCAATAAACGTGTCAGGAAGAACTGCCTTTCCTCGACCCTACGATGATGGGCGTGATCAGTAAAACAGATCACCTGAGAGCCAATTGATGCCCAGCCAGTGCGGCTACAGTATTTAACCAGCGGCTTATTTCTTATTGCAGCAATCCCTTGACTAATGCAGCTGTTATATTCCAAAACCCCATGCAATAAGTGAAAATCTGCAAAGCAGAAGCAGTACCGTACTGTATATCTTTTTTTATTTTCATAATTTGTATATAGTTTATTATTTTCATATATTTAAGCTTTTATAAACTCTCCCCACACTCTTATAAACCTTTTCTACACTCTTAAACACTTTTTACATTCAAACTTACTTAAGACATATCCTTACTTATTAAAAATAATAAATTCGGTATACTCACATGTGAAGATACTATGACTTGACTGATATGATGATGATAATTAGCTGTGCAGTAATAAACAATGTGCGTGATGACAATGTATATGAGAAGATTATGGCCAACAGCCTGACACACGCAGGTGGCACAAGGCAAGGGTTTGTTTGTGTTTAGGAAAACTGATCATACCACACACTGCCTATCCATAATTTTACACCATCTTTGTCCATCCATCCTTTTCATGAAAATGTACAAAGGCACCAGGTAGGAATTTTATTTTAGGTTTAGTTTTGCACTTGAAGATGAAGAAGGTATTTTATTAACTGTACTGGTATATCATTGTCTCAGTTGTCTGGTGCTCACTGACCTAGCTTCACCACAGACAGTTTGGTAGTTTGGGTGTCATCTTATACCACCATTATCAACTAAAAACCATTAAATTCAAACCAAGACTTGGGGGCTGTCATATCTAAAAGTCATCTTGTCCACTGAAATATATGTTAAGTTGAATCAAGGGCATAGAGCTGCATCACTATGAATTACAATAGTGTATATTTATTTATCAATATGTTAATTTTTTGGCTAGAAAATTATTATTTTACCACAGAAATAATTAAAATATAAAAAAAATATAAATACTGAGGAGTATGCAATATAAATTTTACATACACTCATACCTCAGTACTTTGCTTTAACGGATTTCAGAAGCAGCAGACAAAATCTAGAACAGCCGACTGAATATGAAAATCTTGCACAGTACAGATGGAGTTGTGGTAACACTGGACATGAGCCGCTGCTTCAAGAACTGACTACTTGTTGCAGGCGGTCACTTTGTTTCCATCAGTGTAACAAAACATGTAGCTCATTGCTCTATGGTTTTTGCCCTATTTATGTGTTGTGATTGAATTATCATAATTTTCTATAACCATGCTGTCCAATGGTATCCATGGTAACCATAGTCAGTACCCAGGAGAGTAGCAGCTGTGATAAGGAAGACAAAATGCTGGTGACATTACCAAAACTATTAGAAGTGCGTGTCTGTATGGGCACTGCTGCAATTCGTGGAACACACCAAGAATAGTGTGTATGAATAGTGTTCCACTAAAATCAGTGTTCATTATGGAAACCTCATAATTCTTCAAGAAGCCATAATTAAAGAACAATTTCAAATTAGTAAGCAATTAGAATTGGTTTACACACTTGAACATGTTGGGCAGTTATAGATGCAGCATACCCAGTCACATATTTTTGTAAGGTGGTAAGTTTTTCTCCCACAGAGGGTAGCCCCACCCTCTGCAATGGCAACACACATGGCTAACTCCTGATTGGCTGCTGCCTGCCTCCTCCCTTCTTTACCCTACTCTCTCTCTCTCTGTAGAGAGAGAGAGAGAGAGAGAGAGAGAGAGAGAGAGAGAGAGAGAGAGAGAGAGAGAGAGAGAGAGAGAGAGAGAGAGAGAGAGAGAGAGAGAGAGAGAGAGAGAGAGAGAGAGAGAGAGAGAGAGGCAGAGAAGAGAAGAGCCAGGAGGTGGCATTTCAAGGTATATTATTAACTGCTATGAATATAATGTGCAACAGACTGTGGGGGAGTCGGGAGAGACAAGAGGACAGAGATGTTAAGGGTTTATTGTAACCCTATCTTCTTTTTTCTCCTCCTCCATCCCCAAAAAGCTTGGGAACCTGGTGGGAAAGTGGGGTTTTAGGGTGTCAGAACCCAAATTATGCCAAATTTTTACATTTATGAAAGTCTAAGGATGATACACCATCTTTTGAAAACTATGAAACTTTCTAGCCTAACCTAATTTATTCATGGGGCTTTACCCATCCTGGAACCCCCTTAAGGACATTAACCTAACCTTACATAACCAAGGAGGCTTGGCCCCCCCCCTGGACTCCCATTAAAGAACACTTAACTAACCTAATCTAACCTAAATGCGGGGAGCAAAGGACCCCCATTAAGGACACTAATCTAACCTAACCAGGGGAGGTAAAGTCCCTCCTGGATCCCACCCTTAAGGACACTAACCTAACTGTATACCTTAATCCTTAAAGCACAGGTGTTGACAATAGTTGACACCCAGTGCCTGGACTCAAACTGCAGGTGTTAACAATAGTCAACAAAGAATTTTTTTAATTAGCACACAGTCAAATCAAATTAGTTTGTCCTGAAGTGGAGTAAGCATAATGTTTTCTTTCAAACAATACCCACCCACTAGACTTCCCATCTCTTCTGACTCTGATATGATGTCTGCTAGACATCCCACATATTCTCCCACTTCCAGTCAATTTCATCCACAAGATGGGGCCCTTTGACCTCAACACTCATCAAGGACATCAGGAAGGTCTTGATTATTAGTGAAATAGGTAGAGAACTATAGAAGATAGTCACCAGCATCATCATTGGTAGAGACAAGGATACCATACTGAGTGACTGCAGTGATAGTGAGGGATATGAGATTGCTAGTGACAGCAGCACTAGTACATCTATTACTACTACTGCCACTGCCTCCACACCTTGCATCACAAAGAAACAATTCTCAGCACTTCTTCACATGTGTCTGGGAAGCAAATGGAATTACCAAATGAACAAGGGAGGAAGTGTGTGAGGAAGGTAACAGGCTCCACTGCCACCACTGTCCGAGACAGTGTTTAGAATGCAACGAGTGACACAACAGTCAATTTGTAGCAACTTGTGAAAGTTACATCCTGTGTGTTTTGGAAAACAAGTGATATTATTTTCTGTTTTTCATCTTCCCTTTTGCTATACAGTGTAAATGTGGCATTCTAACATGAATGCTAGCTCACTGCTAAGTTTAGCAAATAATGCTAACCAGTGATTTCTACAGTGAAATGGAAGTTAAGTGTTTTCTGGGTGTTTCACAAAAAATGTATAAAGTCATGTATTTTATTACTAAACCAGGAAGTCCACTAGTGGTGGACAACTATCTATAATAAGGTGTTTTCAGTGATCATACTTCATTATATCAGGCCAGAGAAGTCTCAGGTCAGAGTTCCTCAGTCTTGGGTAAGAGTTCCTAGTGAACAGACATGTTTAGTGAACAGTGACCTGACACTATAGTTGGCTAGTGTAGACATGGCGCCTTGTGTTGTTGAGTCATCTGATTGTGTTAGTTCTCCTGTTCTCGAGGTCTTCGTTGCAAAGGTCTCAGAAGTGGCGGCTGAGTTCCAATGAAGGATCTTGGAGGTGCAGGCTGAGTTTCACAAGAGGATCTCAGACCTACAGACTGAATTCTGTGAGAAGATCTCAGCAACTAAGGAAGGGTCATGCCCTGCTGTCACCTTACCTAGTAAGGTGACGGAGGAGCAGTGGTCGGTGGTGTGCAAGAGCACCAAGAGGTTGAAGGTCCTCAAGGCGCCTCACCTAGAGGAGCGCCACATGAAGACGAGGAATTCCTTCAGTGTGCTGGAAGGAGTGACAGAGGAGGAGGTGGAAGTGGCAGGAGGAGACAAGAAGGAGGGGGCAGATGCAGTTACCCTGCCCAAAGTTAGAGTGCTTGTGCTTGGTGATAGTCAGGTTAGGCACTTCAGGCGTTTTGTGCCAAAGACAGAAAGTGTAGGTTGAGGGTGTGTTTGCCAGGGGCTGGGATAAGGAAGGTAGCAGGTAGGCTAGAAACGTACTTTGAAAATTATGGGACCAAGCCCATTGTTTGTTTGTTTTTTTTCAGAATGGAAGGGAATGTCCTTGGTTAAGGTTAGGAGTGAGAAGCTGTTCAGGAAATTTAAGCAGGCTTTGGATAGGATTAGGGACAAGGGAGGGATCCCTATGGCATGTGGTGTCTTACCGAGGAGGGGAGTTGGTGCTGAGTGGCTGTCCAGGGTTATTACAGTGAATTGCAGGCTCACAAATCATTGTAAGAGTAATGGATGGATGTTCATCAATTGGGACCTCTTCTATGGTAGGGACACCTTGTATGCCAGGGATGGAGTGCATTTATCATGTCAAGGTGTTTGGGTTTTGGTCAGAACACTTGGGTGGGAGATAACTGCACTCCAGTGCTTTTCTCATTAGTCAGGAGCAAGGAAGGACTTGGAGGGACGAAATGCAGGACAAATTAGATCAATCTAGAAAGGTAACTAGCTCAGCAAAGGTGAGGAATACCTTAAGTGTTTACTAAACAAATTGTAGAAGTATTTTGAATAAAATAGACATGCTTAGAGGAATAGTGTTTGTAGAGAACCTTGATATCATTGCTTTAACAGATATGTCCTGACAAAAGTATTTAATCCAGAGGTTAAGATAGATGGTCATACATTATTCTACAAAAAACAGGGAAAACAGGAGAGGAGGAGGGGTCACGCTGTATGTTAGGGACACATTACAGTGTTGTATTAACACCAGAATTAAAACAGACAGCAAAACAGAGTTGATATGGGTTGATATTAAGGAAGGATCACAGTACTAGGATTAGTGTACAGACCACCAAACAGTACAAAGGAAATTAACACCTCACTATGGCAGGAAATAAATAGAGCAGGCAGGTACAATCAGGTATGTGTCATAGGAGATTTTCATTTTAGGAATATCGACTGGAACCTGATGGTGGGTAACAGGGAAGCAGATGAATTTCTTAATTCAGGATAATTTTTTAAAACAGGTAATCTTAGAACCCACAAGGGGAAATAATATTCTAGATTTAATTCAAACTAACAGAGAGGAAGCAGTTATGCAGGTAGAGGTTGGAGGACAGCTAAGTAACAGTGACCATTGTGAAATCAGGTACAAATTAAAATGAGAGGAAATTTTTAGAAGCAAAAACAATAGTAAAATACCTGACTTTAGGAGAGCAGATTTTGGGGGATTAAAAAGATACCTCCAAGGAGTTGACTGGCAACAGATGCAGGGGTAGGTAAGGTCCACAACAGAGTTGAGAGTGATAAGGTAGGATGAGAGAGGTGAGGTGAGGTGTGAGGGTGTAGGGCAAAAGGAGGGAAGAAGTGTCTGTAAGGGCTGGAGGAGGGAGAGAGGGGGAGATGTGTGCCAGTACGTTGTAGGGTCAGGTCATGCTGAGATGGACAAGGTGAGGTCAAGTAGATGAGGAAGTGGAGACGATGGGTGGGGCCAAGATGAGAAGATTAGGGGAAGTAAATGTAGACGAGTTGTATAAATATTTCGTTGATAAATTACATACAGGAGAGTTAGCGAACATCCCTTATAGAGCAATAAGATCACAGAAAAATTACCTTAAATGGATGACAGTTAGATTAAAATACTACATGGGGCAGAAGAGAAATATAACTAAGAGATCAGAGGTAAGTGTAGCCGCACCGGCTGGGCATCAATTGGCTCTCAGGTGATCTGTTTTACTGATCACACCCATCATCGTAGGGTCGAGGAAAGGCAGTTCTCCCTGACACGTTTATTGATGAGGTAGGCAAGACCATAAGAACTGCGAAGAAGTTCTCGGTCTCAATTTCTTACAAAATAACATTATACACTGATATTAAACACTTTCAACATATTACAATATTCATTAACAATACATGCAATAGACTTGGCACTATGACAATCAGTTTTTACTACAAAATTAAAGTATTTACCTCGGTCACCATCCTGCCCGTCTTTGTCTGAGCGCGACTTGGCCGTGAGTGATGCCCACAGGCGACTAGCAGGTTAACCCCACACTCCTAACAAGTGAGCATCGGCTTCGGTGCTTAATATAGCATTAAATACTGATACTTACACATATTACACGTTTTCATGCAAATAGAAAACTATTGAACATTTCACTTATAAATGCCGAGGAATAATGACGTGAGGTACATACGCTTTACATACAGTAACAGTAAGGGAAGAGGTTTCAAGACCACAATATAATGAATTAGTTTGAACAGTCAGGAGATTAACAAGGAAAGCTAAAACCCGTTATGAATTAAAGGTAGCCTGCCAGGCAAAGACGGACCCCAAGGGATTTTATCAGGTATACAGGACGAAGAATAGGGAAATAATAGGTCCATTAAAAGCAGCATATGGGAAGCTGGTTACTTCTGGGGAGGAGATTAATAAAATTCTGAAAGAGTATTTTTAATTGTCTTCATCCAGGAAAACATGCAGGATATGCCAAAACAGTGAGCAGATGTTTAGAGTAGAAGAGAATGAGAAGCTGACAGATATTACCATAACTGAGGAGATAGTGGAACAGGAGATAGATAGGCTATGAAAGTTCAGGACACCAGGACCAGTTGAAATATATCCCAGAGTACTTAAGGAATGCAAAGAGTTATTGGTGAGCCATTAGTTTCTGTCTTTAAGAAATCACTTGAGTCAGGTGAGATACCGGTAATGTGGAGGCAGGCGAATGCACTAACCATTTTAAAGAAAGGAGACAACACTTTAATGTCTAATTATAGACCTGTCAGCTTAACTTCTGTTGTAAGTAAAATAATGGAATCAGTAATGACGAAGAACATTAGGGAGCATTTAGACAAGCATAACTTGATAAATCAGACACAGCATGGCTTCACGAAAGGGAAGTCTTGCCTGACAAACTTGTTAAGTTTTTACAGTAAAGTTTATGAGGCAGTAGATAATGGTGATAGTTATGATATCTATATCTGGACTTTAGTAAAGCATTTGACAAAGTACCCCATCAGAGGCTCCTGAGAAAGGTTAAGGTACACAGGATAGATGGGAAAATGTTACAATGGAAAAAGTCATAGCTAAGCAACAGGCGACAGAAAGGTTCTAAATCCGAGTGGGGTCAAGTAATTAGTGGAGTGCCGTGAGGATCAGTATTAGGGCCACTGTTGTTTTTAATATATATCAATAACTTGGATAGTGGAATTAGTAGTGGTTAGTAAATTTGCGGATGACACAAAGATAGGTATATTAATTAGGTCAGAATCGGATGCCATCACCTTGCAGGCAGATTTGGACAGGATGAACGAATGGACAGACAGATGGCAAATGCAATTTAATATCAATAAATCCAAAGTACTTAACATAGGTAGAGGAAACCCACACAGTAGGTACACAATAAACAATGAAGCTCTGGTAAGTTCAGGGTACAAAAAATATTTAAGAGTTATAGTTAGCTCTGAACTCTGTCTAAGAAAGCAATGCATAGAGGCCAGAAATAGGACAAATATGGTATCAGGAGTGTTAAAAGTAGAAGGCCAAAAGTAATATTAAAGTTACATTTAGCATTGGTCAAACCTCATCTAGACTATGCTGGTCCCCATATTATAGGAAGGATATAGGTCTATTAGAATCAGTACAAAGACTGACAAAGAAAGTAGAATGACTAAAAGAATACAGGGGATGAGGAGTATTCCTTATGAAGTGAGATTGAAGCTGTTAAATTTACATTCTTTAGAGAGACGTAGATAAAGAGGGGACCTGATAGAAGTCTTTAATTGGTGTAAGGGTTATAACAAGGGGGACATAAGCAAAATTCTTAGGATCATTAACCAGGACAGAACAAGAAATAATGGGTTCAAGCTTGAAAAATTTAGCTTAAAGAAGAGATAGGAAGGTAGATGAATGGAACAGATTCAGTAATCAAGTTGTTAGTGCTGAGTCATTAGGAAGCTTTAAGAGATTAGACAGATTTATGGATGGGGATGATAGGTGGAAATTGGTAGGTATCTTTCATACAGGGACTGCCACATACAGGCCTAATGAATGGAACAGACTCAGTAATCAAGTTGTTAGTGCCAAGTCATTAGGGAACTTTAAAGATTAGACAGATTTATGGATGAGGATGATAGATGGAAACAGGTAGGTATATTTCATACAGGGAGTGCCAAATGTAGGTCTGATGGTTTCTTGCAGCTTCCCTTATTTTTTATGCTCTTATTATTCTGTACTCGTTCTATCAATGGCCATATAGTCTTTATATACTGTTCAAAGGACAGGTAAGGACATGTAATTTACAATGATACTTCATTCGATCATGTGAGCTCAGTAGGAGTGAATATATAAAAAGTGTAAGTGAGGTACACTTTTGGTTGAGTATGCCCGCGTGGGAGGACACACACGGCAAGTGCGTATCCTCATCACCTTTCCCATCAATCTTCCTACATCAATCTCTGCAAGGCTCACACACTGCTCTACATCTACTTCTATACACGATACAAGTTCTTACTTGGCTGGGCTTCCAAAAGGCAACCCTAGCACGGCTAGCACGCCAGCCCTAAACAGAATCACCAAGGGGGGAAAAAAAAAAGGCTGAAAAGTATAAACCCAGAATAAATGTAAAGAGTTTATCAGGCAGATTAGCAACATAAATCAAAATGGCAGTCACTCAAGAAGTTAGTCAATCCCTTCTCAAGAGTATCATGAGAATCTGCTTCTGCCACATTGATGGGAAGCGAGTCTAAAAAGAATCTAGGCCTGGCATCACAACGACTGTAAGGAACAAGAATTTTGCAACGAAGTCCTCTCGTACCAATAGTAGTAGTTGTTTGCTGGTTCGCTGATATTGGTTAGTTGGTGTATGCATTCTTAAAAGTGGTAAGCGGTGTTGAACTCACGTGGTGCTTCTGTCAAAATGGCGATGCAATATAGACGTTTGAGTCTTGATATCAGCATTGTTGTCCATGTGATCTTGATCTTGGTGGCTCAGGATTACTTCTGAGTAAGGATTCTACATAAAAGGATATACAACATTAGTGAGAAAGGTGTTTCCATAGAATGTTAGGAGTAGCAGGTGGGGAAAGAAGTGTGTTAAGATGGTAGTATAGAGTGGCTTGGAAACCAGTTGACCTTTTCAGTAGTCTGAGGGGAGACATGTTAAGAGTGACTGGAGTAAGATTGCTTAGAAGTGGAGGGGGTCTAGAATGGGATGTAAGAAAGTGGAAGAGTGAGATATAATGAAACCTGTGGGACTGAGTGAATGGAAGAATAAGATGGAACAAAAGAGTACTTTTGGAGTGGTATAGAGATCGGCCCCAATATATGAGGGAGGCCTGGGTGATGGTCTTCTCTTCCGAGCCAGGGCACAGTATATGGATGTGAATGCAAGGAGCAGATGGTCTGAGTCCCGTAGCAAAGTGTGCCAGATGTGTGATAAGAGTGAAATAAGAGAAACGAAAAAAGAAGAGATAAGCAACAAAATCAAGGATTGGGACACTGAATGCTGGGAAGTAGAATTAGAAACTAAACACAGTTTAGCTATATACAGAAAGTATAAAAATGAAATTAAGACGGAGACAGCAATTTATGATAACACCTTACCATCTGATTTGTTCAAGGCTAGAACAAATACCCTGGAGTTAGGATGGAGGAGTAAACATAGAAATGAAGAAACAAGCTGTCCTCTATGTAACTACGATGAAGAAACCCTAAAACATTTTCTGCTATATTGCCCGAAACTACAAAACATCAAAAACACTACAAAACTCCTCCAACAATCCTATCACACAAATATTGGAAAAACTCTTACTCTTTGATAAAGAGTAACTCTTGATAAACAACAAGAATATAAGAATATCAAATCACGAGAAAAAAAAACGGATCTGTTTAATAAGAGAAACAGCAGTAACAGTAGAAAAAAAAAATTTAGGGGTGCCGTTGCAAAGGCAATACCCCAAAATACCAATTGAACTGACTCTTATTGTGGGAAATCCGGGAAAGATGTCTTGAAAAATACAGGAGCAGGGTCACACACTTCCTCACTCATCAGCGCTTGATGTACTTAGCGCCGTCTCCATTCGGCGGGTGATTTTGGCAATGCATCATTGTAACGGTGCATCATAAAGAATAGACATTCTTCTAATAAGAAATATCGGATTTTCTGTGTTATATTTCTTTTGTAGACTTTAATACTGTTCTTTAGCAATACCAGACGCTACTTCGCTCGAAATTACAAATAAACATATTCATGTTGTTTTCAGCTACGCTTTGGTTTTAATAAAGTTATTTTACTACATTAGTTTATTGTATTAGTTTACTGTGTAAATTACGAAAAAACATAAATTTATTTAAATACTTGAAAACAAGGAATCTTCATGAAATATAAGTATATGGATTTGAATGTTCATCTGAGTTACTGAGAATTTTGTGTGGACAAGAAAGCTAGAGATCTCTTGAGTGTGGAGAAAGGAATGTAGAATATGGTATTTTACTCTAGATTCCTTGGTGCGGAGGCTGTGATGCAGTGACTCAGTGTCAGCAATGACTCTATACTGTTAAGTATATAAATGGTGTTAGTGAGCCCGAGTGAGGCGTGTTGAGTTGCTCAGCTGCTGCCCTAGCTGCGGACGCCTTCTCCTGCACCTTGACAGTAAAGCTGTCATCTACGTCATGACCTCCACCAACAAAAATATACTTCATCCATTCGAAATCGAACACTCTATAGAGAGTTTAGAGTGCATAGTCCTAGAGGAAATACTTTCAGACAGGTAAGACACCCGACATGGAGCGTCCTCGTTACCATGGAAACAGACCACAAGTCCTGGTGTTCCCAACGATGCTATATATGTACTGGATTATATGATAACCTTAAGTGACAAGCTTTCCATGACACCTTATCTCCATTGCATTCATTATTTTCTGTATTCTTTCTTGCCCTGATGAGTGAAGGTATCAGACTCACGTTGCCATGAGTGTCTTGAGAGGTTAGATCCCCGGCGAAAGCCTCTCACGATTAAATTATTTCGCCTTCAGATCAATTTCGCACTGTTTCCATGGTGTTTCAAGACAACGTGATATCAGTCCCGTGTGCAATCTTTTTCCATTTAATTCCAATGATCTGTGCTAAACACTTTTCGACCCTTCTCACCTTTTTTTGCTCCATTTATTATAAATTTCACCTCTTCACTTCCCTACCTGTTATGTAATATGTCTCTCTAAGTCTATTGGTCTGTTATACTAGGACTACATCCCTACTTAAGGGAGTTGTTTAGACAAAGCACACACACACACACACAAAAAAAAAAAAAAATTATATATATATATATATATATATATATATATATATATATATATATATATATATATATATATATATATATATATATATATATATATATATATATATATATATCTCAAGCCCGGAACCAGCATAAGCAGAAGACAAACTTTTCCGAACAATTAACTCTTGCATGTGGGTTGGTGCACATGTATGTCACACATTGTAATTATTGGAGTTTATGCTCTCACTTACCTTGGCTCTTTTGACTTTTTATGATAATTGAAACTTTTCTAAGACATTTCTTCTATAGTCTTTCAATCACAAACTAATGGTTTTTGAGCTAGGAAATTTTCAAATCATTTGGCTCACACAGAAGGGTTGTCATGGCGATCCTGTTGAGCTCGTATATCTTAACAGTTGACACTGCTGCTACCAGCTGATCTTCAGCACTAATATTGAATGCTCTCTAGGTTTGGTTAGGTTAGTTAGGTTTGGTTAGGTAATGCTTTCTTTACGATCTTACTTTTTTTTTCAGGGCTAGGTCAGGTTAGGTTAGATTTACTTAGTCAGATTTGGATTGGTTAGAGGTTTGGTTAGGTTACATTACTTAGGTTTGGTTTGGTTAGGTTACATTAGGTTTAACATTTTCTTAACAATTTACTTTTTTCTGGTTTGTTATGTTACACCATGAGAGCCCTTCCACATGAGCCAAAAAAATATTGAAAATTTCCTGGCTTGAAAACCATAGACTTGTGATGGAAAGATTATAGAAGAAACATGTCTTAGAAAAGTCTCGATTATTATAAAAACCCATAAAAAAAAATAAATAAAAATAAGTGACAGTATTAGCTCCAGTGTTACCTACACATTATAACAGATCCATTCTCTTCATGCACATGATAAAACCAGGTGTAGAATAAAACATCAAGCAGATACCCTAGAGACTGCCATATTCATGCCTCTGCAATGCTCTCCATTCATCCCTATTATAAGCAACCACTCTTCAATGCTCCATAGACAGCCCTTATACATCAAATGTTTTCTCCACAGATGCCTTCCATTTACACTATGTTAAATCTCATCTTCTTTTCTAAGTTTATGTTCCATGTTTGAGCAATATACAGTATATGCAATACATACAATACTATACAGTACTATAATGATAAATTTATCAATACATACATCTCTATAGAGCCTCCTCTTTGCACTCATTTCAAGTAATATATGTTCACCTAGATACTCTCTTCATTCCTCATCACTCTTTTCTTGCTTTGTTTATTTTAATATTTGCCTCCACACCTGTTCTGTCATGTGATCCTAGATACTTGAAAGTCTATTCTCCCAAGCAAGTTAGGATTCAAAACATCATTCATCCTTCTGCTATCTACTTTTCTTATGCAATTCATTATTGTATTCTTAGTTTCTTTAATGGCTAATTTCCTCCTTTCACACTCTTTTGGACTTATTTACTTGCTCTCCCTATCTCTCCTCTGAGTCATTTTCCAGTGCAGTATCATATTAAAAAAGAAGTGTATGCAAACTACACTCTATCATCAGCATTCTCTAGATTCAAACCTCTTCCTAACATTCTCATATTCACTTCCCTTACAATTCTAAACACTCAAAAAGCACCCTTATCTTTTCTAAGTACTTTTCTCACAGCAAATGCTCAGTATAGAGAAAGCCTTCCCTTCCAAACCCATATTGCTCTTCACAAATCATATTCTCTGTACTATCCCTAACCCTTTTTGATGATTAATTTACTAAACATCTTCCATGTAACACTCAAAAAGACTTGTATCCTGAAAACTAGCATATTTATATTTTTTCACTCCTATCTTTATATAAGAGGACTAACATGCACTGGCTCAGTCAGTTGGTACCATATTGCTGCTACAAACAATGTCCATTATAACAGTAGTAATAGCAGTTATTCAGAGAAGCAATATCATAATAAAAGACCCCAATCACCCATTGCACACATGTTACGAATTGTTACCATCTGGCAGAAGATGGAGATCTGTGCAGGGCCGAACATCTCGGTATAGGGAGTCGTATGTTCCATCTAGTATCAGGATATTGAATGGGAATCAACAGTTGTAAAAGAAGGCAGCACTCAGGGACATCAGCAATACTTTTAATGTTTTTAATATTTTAATGTGTTCTATTTTTGATAGTTTATGATTGAGAATTTAATAGATGTAACTGATAGTTTTAAGAATTTTTATACTTCTATATTTCTCTTTTATACTTTGGCAAGCACAAGACAAATTCTCTGTAAGAGCAATAAAGTATTATTATTATTATTATTATTTTATTATTAAATGCACAAATTTTCTAAACTAAAAAGATTTTTTTTTTTATTTCAGTTATTTATTTTCTTATCTATATCTATTTATTTATTCTTTTTTACCTATATTATTGTATTCATTATTGATTTATTTATACTTATTTATTATCTTTTAATCACTGATGTGTCATGACTTAGATGGGTGAGTTCCTGTGGCCACTTGATTCAGCTTGGGACGCAAGCAGCGCTGGAGGCAAAACGTGGAGGCCATGAACAAGTACAGCACACACTCACTCTTCACCATAAAGTAGGTACTAAACTGTCAAATGTCCTCAATATAAACACTGCTACCATTTATCCTCACTGCTCTGTGGTAACTACACCTATATTTTAGGAAGTGGAAATAGTGTGGCACCTGCTAACTGCTGAAACTTGGAGACTCCACCTCCTGCCTCTCCTGCTTGATCACAGTCAAGACACAATTCCCATCTCCTCCCTTCCCTTCATAATGGTGGTAAGTTATATGTATATTCTGTGCAGTGTATATCGGCAGAATGGACAGATTGCAGGCTAGTGTATAGGATGGTAATCTACTCAACTGAACACTAGTTTGCACAGTGAGAAGACTTGCATTTTTCAGTGACCAGAGAATTCTAACCATACTAAGATGGAATGAACCATACTAAGCAGATCTACTGAGAAGAATCAGACCAAATGTTTCCCACTGCTAGGACACAAAGCTACAGTGTCATGGAAGTGACAAGCTTAATAATGATTACTCTTAATTGTAGTAGTAGTAGTAGTAGTACGAGTATCTTGGCTATCACTGTCATTATTCTTTACATAAAAATTTTCATATGAGATGTCATCTCCAAAAACATGGATAAAATTAAAATGGATATCACTCACTGTGTATTCAAAGAAACCTGTGTTGTTATTTAGTTGGTACTTGTTTTTTTCAACTGCAGATTTTTGTGTCTACATATATGCCTTAATTGGTAATAATGATTATTGTAATAGAGTTTATTTACTCATTTTATTCTATAGTTGCATTCAGAAGTAGCAGCACTTGGCCTGATAGAAAATTTAGTTTTCCATGAAGAGTCTGCTGCAGCCTTGGAAGGACTTGTTCTGGATGTAATAGACTACAGTGTAAGGCAGCTGGTCCGGCTTGCTACCCATGCCCACACTCATCCAAACCAGACTCTCTATGGTCCTGATGAGAGCTACCATTCCATTTCTACCTCTAAAGAAAACAGTAAGTGAATAAAATTTTAGAATACTTTTATAGATCATGAGAGGAACCATGGATTTTTGTGGTATGCATAATTATTGTGATATGATGGCAGAATTCAGTTTCCCAGCCACACTTCACAATTCCTCTTTCATCATTGATATTACATAATTTTTGTCTTCACCATTGTCAGACAGACATTATATATGATAAATTGTCTTTTTTATATATTTTCTCTGTTGAAATATACAAGTACATTGCATGGTAAAATGATACTAAACTGATGACAAAATTAATAAAAAAAAATTTCTTACTTGTTGCTTAAACACATTCAGAATAATTCTGATTCATGATGTTGATATATGTGCTTATATATAAAACTATTTGCATGTTACATAAAAATTTGCATTGAGTAACTATTATATACGGTACAGGTTGAGAACCTTGGGGAAACATAAACAATTTGGAAACATCCAAAAAAATATATCTGAAAGGAAGAGGAAAAGGGTCAACATCCACATGTGACATAGTGCTCACATACTGTTCCATTATCAGTTTGACATACCATGCACATTGTGTGTCCTGTCAGGGGTTTAATGCCTGGCCATTCCCTCTCATGGCTACTAGTTTGATAAATTTCTCAACATTTCAGATCATCTCTCTCTCTCTCTCTCTCTCTCTCTCTCTCTCTCTCTCTCTCTCTCTCTCTCTCTCTCTCTCTCTCTCTCTCTCTCTCTCTCTCTCTCTCTCTCTCTCTCTCTCTCTCTCTCTCTCTCTCTCTCTCTCTCTCTCTCTCTCTCTCATCAAACTTTCATAGTAGCCATATTTCATCATGCAAAGCATAGTAAAACCCCATTTGCACAGTAAAGCTTGTCATTGTTCATACAAGCATTCTCTTTTCTTTCAGTACAATATCTAACATATTACTCAAATATCTGACACTGCTATAAAATAGTTATTGTCATAGGTAATTTTATCCAACTGTAATGTGTTTTAAGCTTGTTTAAGGCAGACCTAATTACCTAAGTAAGCTACACTGTTCAGTGATGCATTTCCAACTTATGATACCTGTGATACTTTTTATTTACAATTATGTAAGTGAAACAACACTATCAGAAGTAAAGCTTTGTGTATGTGTTCCAAAATTTGGATCACTTCTTGGGAAAATCACACATTAAAGTTTATTTGTATTTGTTATTATTATTATTATTATTATTATTATTATTATTATTATTATTATTATTATTATTATTATTATTATTATTATTATCATTATTATTATTTATTTTCAAGAAAAGCACCTCTTGGATTATCAAGTTCATCAGCCTTTCAGGAGTTCCACAATTTTCAGTCAGTGGAAATAGTGATAGGAACCACAGACTGACAGACTTAGACTGAATATTAATCTTTTTATTGCCTCTGAGGAGCCAGTAGACACCTGCCAAAATGATAATTACTCCTAGTGATGTCTAAAGCACTGGACCAGAGGGTGCTGTGAACTTATCGTTAACTCAGCTGTGACCTCACCAAACGTTTCCCTTTGTGTCTCACAACACAAGGAGGAAGTCACAGCCTACCCTCTAAAGACAACTCTCTTCCTTCACACAAAACTACTTGCACCTAACAACACACACCCACATGCACCCTTCACTCAAAATTAAAAATTAATATGGCAACTCCTACACCAGCCTCAGAGTCCCCATCTGGGGAGGGAACCACAAATGTCCCCTGGTCAGACTGCTCTTCTGGTATTGACCTTAAGTCTTGACATCCCCCTCAACTTTTCCTTCATTAACTCCTGCAACATTAGTGGTCTTAGATCTAATTTTCAATCTCCTCATTCACAATTTTTCAATTCCTCACTCTTTCTCTTGACCTAAACTTTCTAAACCTTGGTTTAATGCAGCCTGTTCTCATGCTATACATGATAGAGAGGTGGCCCACAAAAGGTACTTGAACATTCCATCACTTGAATCTCATGAGCTTTATATTTCTACCCAGAATCATGCCAAGTCTGTTCTCCAAGTAACCAAAAACTCCTTCATTAATAGAAAGTGTCAAAATCTTTCAAGATCTAACCCCCCCTCACAACTTCTGGCACCTTCCTAAAAACATCTCCAATAACTTTGCTTCTTTATCTTTCCCTCTTTTATTTCAACCTGATGACACCACTGTCATCTCATCTATTTCTAAAGCTGAACTCTTCACTTAAACCTTTGCTAAAAACTCTACCTTGGATGATTCAGGGCTTGTTCCTCCCTCTCCTCCACCCTCTGACTACTTCTAAAGCTGAACTCTTCACTTAAACCTTTGCTAAAAACTCTACCTTGGATGATTCAGGGCTTGTTCCTCCCTCTCCTCCACCCTCTGACTACTTCATGCTACCCATTAAGATCCTTCACAGTGATGTTTTCCGTGCCCTTGCTGGCCTAAACCCTCAGAAGGCTTATGGACCTGATGGGGTTCCTCCTATTGTTCTCCAAAACTGTGCCTCTGTGCTTGCACCTTGCCTAGTCAAACTCTTTCAACTCTGTGTATCAATATCTACCTTTCCTTTTTGCTGGAAATTTGCCTACATTCAACCTGTTCCTAAAAGGAGTGACTGTTCTAATCCCTCAGACTACTGTCTTATTGCTTTAATTTCCTGCCTATCTAAAGTTTTTGAATCTGTTCTCAACAGGAAGATTCTTACATCTACTACCTCAAAACCTTCTATCTGATCACCAGTATGGGTTCTGTCAAGGCCATTCTACTGGTGATCTTTTGACTTTCCTTACTGAGTCTTAGCCATCCTCTTTTAGAGATTTTGGTGAAAGTTTTGCTGTTGCCTTAAACATAAAAGTTTTTGATAGAGTCTGGCACAAAGCTTTCATTTCCAAACTATCCTCATATGACTTCTAACCTTTTCTCTGTAACTTCATCATAAGTTCCCTTTCTGACCATTTTATTGCTGCTGTGGTAGATGGTCACTGTTTCTCTCCTAAATCTATTAACAGTGTTGTTCCTCAGGGTTCTGTTCTTTCACTCACTCTCTTCTGTTTTAACCATAGATTCCATCCCTCTCACAGTTGCCACTGACTTGGTCAGTTTTCCCAGAATGCCACCTACATAATCTAGTGCAGGCCTCAACTATGGGTTTACAGGGTCCTGGACTCTTGCACCCTTAAACAGATGGTCACAACACCAAATTCACCCCCTTCCACAGCTGCCACTACCTTGGGTCTCCAAACTACCAACTGTGTAGCTTAATGTAGGGCTCAAACCTATTTTCACAGGGTCCTTCTGGTATCCTGTGGTGAATTAAACAAATGAGGTTACCAACCTGTTTCACCTCCCACAGGTAAGGGAATATTGCAACTGCTAAACAACTCCAATCAGCTGAGAAAGAATCACAAGCCACATTCTAGGAGTTACAGCTGCAACATGTGACAGACTTATATAAGGATTGTAATATTCTACGAGCTTCCACCCTCACAGAAACAGTACACAAAATCCACCCACACTCATAGAATATCACATCTCCTTCCGCAGAACAATACCATCTACAACTTCTTGGAAGACAGACCACTGCCACCCAAGAACAGCAAGGTCTGGAGGAGTAGACACTACTGCAGAATAGAGACACTATTATCCTCTAGGTCCAGAGTTCTTAACAGAACTCTGAATCCCAGTAGCATTTATAATACAACACATACTACATATGTGAGAACAAGCATCCCACAAATAAAGAAGAGAGAGTCACCCTGCTGCTTTCCAATACACCAATACCTGGCTCGTAACTGGGGAGTTGGTACACAGATATTTATCCAAGTTAAGAGGCACAGCAACGACTAGCAGACTTCTGGAGGCTTCTATCCTCCACCTATTATCATTAGGGGCATAATGCAGTAACTTACTCAAGTAATAGTTAATCAAACACGACTCCACTGATCTGTATCCCTCCATAGTCTCCTTGCCCCCCTTGCAGCCTCAATTTGTATGTCTTTCTCATTGGCTATTTAAACATCAACTGACTGTGGGAAAGCAATCCCACTACTCATCACAGGGACATAACTCATGAAAGGAGGGGAGGGGGAGGAACAAGGTGTGTAACCCACCCCACTTGCCCGCTTGCTCACTCACGCTAAGGCCCGGTTCACACCAGTCTGTTACTGTCACTGCTGTCACCGTCCATGATATCACAAACAGTGAGTTAGATGGGAATCAGGACCCTCAGCGATGATGGTCATCTTGCTGTCAGAGATTAAATAAATTCATCTTTTGACAATTGAACAGCAGTGGTGTTGCCCGCTATTGATGGTGTTGGATATCCCTGATATCATGAAAATGTGAAATATTACAGTAGTATTTGTACACAGAGAAAAAAATTATATATTATTATTATAATAAATATATTTTCATAAATAACTGTTGTTTGATGAATCTGGAAACATGGCAACACTGCTCACTATACACCCTCAGCACAGCTGATCCTGTGGTAAACACACAGCATTTTAGTATGTGCAGTGAGGACCAACTAGTATGCGGTAGGCTCCATGGAAGCTGTTTCTATCAGGCCTCATCTTTACCTCCATAAGGATCTTGTGCTCTCCTTGTAGTGGCTTCTCCAGCAGTAGTTGCTGTTCCCATACTGTCTGTCTCCTCCTTCATCTTGCTGGCCTAATTGGGCAGTCCTTTGGTTCTGAATTTTCCAACAATAAAAGAGCAGCAACGATCTGGAGATCCTCATGGTCCATCTTGCAGGACTGATGGGCTCACGTCACACTGTCACCCTGTGATGGAGCTCATCCCCTCCGAAGCCAACAGCCATCAAGTTTGTCACGTCATGGATGGTGACAGTGGTGGCAGTGCTGGGCTGGTGTGAACTGGGCCTAATTTGCACAATAGGGATGGTTAACTTTCAAAAATAATTGTGGTCAAACTATAAGTAAGTAAGTAAGTAAGTAAGTAAGTAAGTTTATTTGGATTATTCATGTGCATTACAGGCAGAGTACCACACCAGTTAATGTACATAGATTCTTCATCCAGGATAGCCTACTAAAGTTTAGCAACTTATTTCCAGTAGGGTCCCTTTTATGCAGCAAGATGGGGCGGGCAGCACAGGAATCACTATACACTTAACTCTGGTACACAGAAATACTAGACCCTAAAATTATTTGCCAACTGTATCCATAAAATTAAAATTTAAAATTACAATGTATTTTCACTATGACTATCATGGTTAATAATAAGTAAAATCATTTGACTCAGCAGCTCTTTCTTCATCTTGTAAATATTTCCTGAGAGATGTTTTGAACAGGTGTTTGGATTGTATGTTTTGTAAGTTTTTTGGTAATGAATTCCAGTCTTTAATGGCTGTATGATAAAAGGTATGTGCTGAGGGACCCTTTGCAATTGACATACCAAAGTTTAAATCATTGTTTCTAGTCCTAATTGTGTGGGTATTTGTTTTCCTATGGAAATGTTCTGCTAGATATGTTGGTCCTCTGTTGTTATGGATATTATGTGCATGGCTTAATTTTAATTTTTTAACCCTATTCTTGACACTAAGCATATTTACTTTTTCTCTCTCCACTTGTCCTATATGAGATCTAGGGTCTAAACCTAAAATAAATCTAATAATCTTGTTTTGAAAAATTTGTAGTTGTTTTTTGGATCTACTGCTCAGTCCAGAGTACCAAGAGGAACATGCTTAATCAAAGTGAGGGGCTGGATGCAATTGAATTACTTGGTAGGCCAGACAAACT
This sequence comes from Scylla paramamosain, assembly GCF_035594125.1. Classification (NCBI taxonomy): domain Eukaryota; kingdom Metazoa; phylum Arthropoda; class Malacostraca; order Decapoda; family Portunidae; genus Scylla; species Scylla paramamosain. The sequence goes on along the minus strand of NC_087157.1, from coordinate 9,871,184 downwards.
CTTCAACTATATAATATATGGGATTCAAAATGAAAGAACAACTGGAACCAAGGGAATTTAAAATGGGAATGTCAACTTTGGATTTATATAGAACCTACAGTAACTTGCAATGTGCCCTGGCTACCCATTCAGGACGCACTCATGTCCCGTGGTTCCCTTCTCTCTCTCTCTCTCTCTCCTCTCTCTCTCTCTCTCTCTCTCTCTCTCTCTCTCTCTCTCTCTCTCTCTCTCTCTCTCTCTCTCTCTCTCTCTCTCTCTCTCTCTCCTCTCTCTCTCTCTCTCTCTCTCTCTCTCTCTCTCTCTCTCTCTCTCTCTCTCTCTCTCTCTCTCTCTCTCTCTCTCTCTCTCTCTCTCTCTCTCTCTCTCTCTCTCATCTTTCTTCTCACTTTCTAATAATTTATGCAGCACATAACATTTATTATTCATGAATGATCTTCTAAACCAAACTTCTTGTCCTATCCACTCCTACAGTCATGGTACCACCCTGCAATCTTCCACATTTTTTCTTAGATGTCCAACCCTTCAGGAAGTAAATAGTTCACAAAGGAAAGGCACAGAATGCCTGACTTTGGATCTCTCTAAAATTTCTAATTGGGGCAGAACAAACTTAGTACTGTTCAGTGCCTCAAAAACTCAATTCCTCTATCTATCATCTCAACACAACCTTTCAGACAACTATGCCCTCTTCTTCAATGACACTCAATTGTCCCACTCTTCTACATTGAGCATCTTCGGTCTGTCCTTTACTTATGATACTTATGATCTAAACTGGAAACCTCACATCTCATCTCTAACTAAAACAGCATCAGTGAAGGTAGGTGTTCTGAGTCATCTCCATCAGTTTTTCTCATGTCCCCCCCCCCAAAAAAAAAAAAATAAATAAATAAAATAACTCTGTACAGGGTCCTTATTCATCCATGTATGGAGTATGCTTCACATGTAAAGGGAGGGGGTGGTTTCCACTCATACTACTCTTTTACACAGAGTGGAATCAAAAGTTTTTAGTCTTATCAACTCCACTCCTCTAACTGTCTTTAGCCTCTTTCTCACCACCGCAATGCTGCATCTCTTGTCATCTTCTACCACTATTTTCATGTCAAGTGCTCTTCTGATCTTGCTAACTGCATGCCTCCCCCTCCTCCCACTGCCTTGCTGCACAAGACTTTCTGCTTTCTCTCACTCCTATTCTGTCCACCTCTAATGCAAGAGTTAACCAGTTCTCTCAATCATTCATCCCTTTCTCTGGTAAACTCTGGAATTCCTTGCCTGCTTATGTATTTCCACCTTCCTGTGATGAACTCTTTCAAGAGGGAGGTTTCAAGACACTTATCTTGAAAAATTTTTTTACTATCATTTTCAGCTCTGTTTGGGACTGTGCATATAATCCCAGAGTGCATCTTTTTAAGTAAGGCAATCTGACTTATCAGAAAGGTTCATTGAGTGAGAAAAGGATTGAGAATCACTGATCTAGCATATGTCTCCATTCTCTTGAGGTGCTTCATTTGCTATGTGTAAACATTTATTGGCATTAGGAAAAGCCTATGTCATATCACCAAATTACAAAACTTGTACAATGTTTACAATTGCAAGATGTGATTGATTGAGACAGGTTTCATTGTAAATTTCATGTGTATCTGGACAGCAAGAGGCAACATGAGCTACCAAAGACATGACCTTAAACTCATCTTGAACAAAATGCTGTCCTCCAACCCATCTTAACCTACGGTTCACACTCTTTCCTACTACCCTTCAGTTCCTGCAGCTATTTGGATCTTTTGAAAAAAGTACAAGTAGGTTTATTGGTAATTTTTCTTTTTACCAGCAGATGACAGAGGTGAATATAGCAAGAAGGCAAAGGATAATGATCTTAGTGAAAAAAGGGAGAATGACCACCAGAAAACCCTGAAAAATATTAGAAACCCAGATGGAAGTGAATCAAATATACAGCAGGAAGTGACCAGGGAGGAGCGCAGGGCAGGACTGGTGTTAGGGGCAAAAGCAGTGACTGTACTGCATCTCTTGGCTGGATGCCGAAAGCACCTTCCCCTCTGTGCCACCACAACGCTTGATGAACACACATGATGTGCCACAACTTCTGGCTACATTGTTATATATGGAGCCATGGAAAACATACCACAAAGATGTTGTGCATATATTTGAAGACAGTGAATGGCAGAAGAGAACTGCAAAGGCTCCACCACTTTCTCATACTGAATGTCAAATGTGGGCCACACTTCAAATATTGCTTTTTGATTCTGACTCTATCAATATGTATGAAATTAATACTGCACGAAGAAATGTGCTCTTAAAATTACGTGGCCATCTAGATGAAGCAGCCTTATCCCAGGTCCCCTCCTTGGAACACATTGCACGGTGGCTTGCCACTCTTGCCATCACTGCCCCCACAACAGGCACACCCACCACCCCTTATCACTACTCTCCCACAAGTAAGTAGATTATTTTATTAAACACTGTATAACATTAGAAAATGTAATATCTTTTATTGTAATTGTATATGTTTTTCTTTTTAAAATATTTACCACATCTTATCAGCTTGACACACACTCTCTCTCTCTCTCTCTCTCTCTCTCTCTCTCTCTCTCTCTCTCTCTCTCTCTCTCTCTCTCTCTCTCTCTCTCTCTCTCTCTCTCTCTCTCTCTCTCTCTCTCTCTCTCTCTCTCTCTCTCTCTCTCTCTCTCTCTCTCATTCTTAAGGAAACCAATACATGTAAACCTTACTCTGTTTCAACATTTACATAGCTGAGCGAAGGAGTAGCAGGTACATGGGATGGCCGCTGGGAAGAGTTATCACTGCAACTAGCCTCATACTTTCTTAAACCCACAACCAAGTGCCTGCAGGCATTGGCATCCACCATGGCAGCTGCCTGGGACTTGGATGTCCTAGAGGAGCTGCTACCTCACCCTCCAATATGTACCTCCTGTGGTGGTCCTGCAAGCCAAAGGTGCTCCCGATGCCACAATCAGTGGTATTGCCACAGGTCAGTTTTAATCTTATATGTTGGTCTTTATTTATATATATATATATATATATATATATATATATATATATATATATATATATATATATATATATATATATATATATATATATATATATATATGTAACATGAATTTCTGTGGATATTGGTAGAGGCGAAAGTACAGGTTATTTTAAGTAGAAAATATTCTACTCATATGCATTTTGAGGCATTGCTTAGCTGTGGGATGAAATTTGATTGTGGCTGGGCGACAACAGCCAGCCTGTTATCTTAGCAGGACGTGTTGACACAGGATGTCCAATGGTAAAATTGTAAGTTATTCAGTCATCATTTCTACAAATTTTGGGGCGTTACAGTATCCCATAATGAGATGAGTAGTATTGACAGACATGTGATTTACCGATAGACATTGCACAATGATAGCATGGCTGTAATTAATGACAAATAAAATAATAGCCTATGTGACACCTTGCCTGCCCTAGCAAGGAAGGGAAGGGATTGATGCTAGCAGCAAATCAGCTGGTTGCTTGCAGTTGCTCACAGTTTCATGCCAAGATGGTGACAATGAATACATTTAGATTGTACTGTATGATTTTGACAGAAAAAAACAGTTGAAAATGCCACACACTTACAGTAAGGAGGAGTGTGTAGACATGGTGTTTCTGCAACATAAACACCTGTCTGGCCCTACCATTGAATCTGTCGCCTGCCCACACTCAAATTTCATCCCACAGCCAAACAACACCTCACAATGCATATGTGTATTGAACATTTTCCACTTAGAATAAAATGTACTTTCACCTCTAGCAATATCCACAGAAACTCATGTTACACCATATATATATATATATATATATATATATATATATATATATATATATATATATATATATATATATATATATATATATATATATATATATATATATATATATGGTGTCCCATAAGTTAAGGTACATGCTTCAGGATTTGGTAGTTCAAGTAATTCTAAATCAGAAATACTCTCTACATCTATGGTGTGTTTTGGTTTATTTTGCATGAAATTAACATGTAAGTTGTGTGTTGCCAGAACCACTCACCTGGGTGGGCCTCTGCCTCCTTTCTTCCCTCCCTGGTTCCATGTTTTTTGTGTACAATCTACACAGTGAAAGCCTTACAGGAAATAGTTAGCAAATGACATTATATGTGTCAGTGAAGAAAATGTACAGGTAATACAGTGTAACAGCAGTTGTTAAGTGCTACTTTTAAACACATAGCAACTCAGCAGCTTCTTAACAACTGCCTGGTGATCCCACCACTCCTGTAAATGTCCCTTTAGATTATTTTATATTTTTCTAAGTGATGTCAAATTGTGCTGTGTTCCATGAATTTTGCCTTATCTGGGTGTCTTCTGTGTGGGTACCTGCACCTGTATTCTGCTATTGCAGCCATGGCATTCCCATCACAGAATGAATATCATGTCATGAATATCATGTCTGAATACTCAATGTTACTTTATGTGAAAGGCATCTTCACCATAGCAGAAAGATGCACTTTGGCAGTCAGTTGATTGACAAGTTCTGTCTCTTTGGTGTCAAGATGCCAACAGTTAAGTGTTGAGGGGGTGACATTTGCAGTGAGTTGTCATGTATTTTTAAAAAGTAGCACTTAATAACCACTGTATTGCTGTTGCCAGTGCATTTTCTTCACTGACACAAATAAAAACTTATGTCATTTGCTGTTTCCTTTAAGGGTTTGACTGTTTAGATTGTACACAAAAAAATTGATCACTTAATGCCATGCAGCACCACTCGAGTACGTAATGAGCTGAGGAAGGCAAGCAGTTCCTGCAACACACAACTTGCATGTCAATTTCTTGCAAAATAAAGTAAGACACAGCACATGTGTATAGAGCATTTTGAACTTAGAATTAGGTAACAACTAATATATTTATGGGAAATTGTGTGATGTGGCAGTGTAGCTAATGGGGCTCAACCAATACCTTAATGTATAGGTCTGTTTAACTAGAAATGAGGGTGGTTGCAAATTCATGATAGAATATATATATATATATATATATATATATATATATATATATATATATATATATATATATATATATATATATATATATATATATATATATATATATATATATATATATATATATATATATATATGCACACTTATACCTTGGTACTATGGACCTTGCTTTAATGGATTTAGGAAGCAGTGGACAAAATTTAGAGCAGCCAACTCAATTTGAAAGTCTCACTCACTAGGGAGGGATTTGTGGCAGTGCTGGATAGGAGCCGCTGCTTCAGGAACTGACCGCTTGTTGCAGGTGGTCACTTTGTTTACATCAGTGTAACATGTGTAGCTCATTGCTCCATGGCTTTTGCTGTTTTTATGTGTTGTGTTTGAATTATCATAATTTTCTATAACCATGCCAGCTGGAGGAAAAATAGAAAAGACAGCCATTGAGTGACCTTGACACGGTGTGCTCTCTCTCTCTCTCTCTCTCTCTCTCTCTCTCTCTCTCTCTCTCTCTCTCTCTCTCTCTCTCTCTCTCTCTCTCTCTCTCTCTCTCTCTCTCTCTCTCTCTCTTTCCATTTATGTTTGTTATATCAAGCTGCACAGCTATTTCATCATCTTCATTCCTTTACTGATTTTTCATATTAATAAAGACAATAAATAGGCATTTTAGAGGTAGCATCAATATAATGCGGATTTTAGCACTTCACAGTTGCATTTGGAACATAACCCTGTAAAAAACTGGGGTTTCACTGTACTGTATTTATTCTTCTGTCTTTCATAATGTAATTGTTGATATTAGCCACTCCTAACATAACCTAACACTTAGTGTTGGTACCTACGGACAGTCGGCTTCATCAGGCCGCTGTTCTCCCCTTTTAGTCCATAGTACCGAGGTATGAGTGTATATATATATATATATATATATATATATATATATATATATATATATATATATATATATATATATATATATATATATATATATATATATATATATTAGGGTACACAATAACAAACATGATTTGTTCCAATTTAGCATTTGTTATGGAAAATGTGCATTGTGGTGACTGAAGACACTAGGGAAAAAATTAATTGGTTCCAGGGAACCAAAAAATAATATAAAGAAGTTCCACAATTAAAAAAAAAAAATTACAACAAAATGAGCACATTTGCACAACTACATGTGAGATAAAACACCAAGTATATACAGGATCCTCCCAAGTTTCTCGCCTAATCCTAAATTCTTACCATCCCAAGTTTCACCCATTATCAATCCGAGTTTTGTGCTGCTTTGAAAAGTGTCCATCACATTTACTTACTGTCTGGGTCACACATATACATACAGTAAATCCCCCATAAGTTGGATATATATATATATATATATATATATATATATATATATATATATATATATATATATATATATATATATATATATATATATATATATATATATATATATATATATATATATATATATATATATATATATATATATATATATATATATATATATATATATATATATCTCTCTCTCTCTCTCTCTCTCTCTCTCTCTCTCTCTCTCTCTCTCTCTCTCTCTCTCTCTCTCTCTCTCTCTCTCTCTCTCTGGAAGTAAGAACAATCCTAAGGATTGCTAAATAGAATGAGACTGATTGGGAATGAAAATGGGATTACATATACAAGTGAGAAAGGATGAAGTGAAAAGGACATAAAATGAATGAGAGAGAGAGAGAGAGAGAGAGAGAGAGAGAGAGAGAGAGAGAGAGAGAGAGAGAGAGAGAGAGAGAGAGAGATTTCACTCCCTAGTCCCTTATCTCTGAAAGATAAGGAGGAGAGGAGGTGAGAGGGAGGGAGGATTGAGACAAGATGAAAGAAAGGAGAGGGAAGGAAAAAAAAGGGAGGAAGGGACAGGTGGCAGATAGGTGAGCAGCAGCTCGCACAGCTGGTGAATTATTCTTGTGAGTTTTACTTTGTTATTCCAATTAAATTTTTATCAAGATTTCACTGCTCGCACAAATGGCAAGTTCTTCTTGCCAATTTTGGTTCATTATTCCAATGAAATATTTATTAAAATTCCAGTGCTTGCACAAGTGGTAAGTTCATTATGCCAGTTTTGGTTTGTTATTCTGATTAAATTTTTTTTTTTTTATTTCAGTGTGTTATTGCACTTGTATGTTATAATGACTGTGCATTGTTGTGTACCATACTATATATATATATATATATATATATATATATATATATATATATATATATATATATATATATATATATATATATATATATATATATATATATATATATCATACAATTTAATTACAGCTTTTCTTTCTTCACAGGAAGTGTCAAGTCAAAGACTGGCCTCAGCACAAAAAACTGTGTGACCTTTTACTAACTAGCCATAGCAAAACTGACAATATACAGGAACACTTTGCCTCCTCAAAGAAGTAATATTCTTCATAATGATGTGATTATATGGGAAAAAATGGTAAGAAGCTAAATAAACTAAATACTAAAGATGTAAGATTATACAACGCCCATCAGACAATTCACATTCTGCATAAATTATTTGTTGTTAATATTCACAATTTTAGGTTTAGAATATTTCACCCAGAACATCTCTGCTCCGTATGACACATTTTCTAAGATCATGTGATTGTTTTTATGTATTTACTCTTTTTTCTTTGTGATGATTTTTTATTTTTCATGTATAAATCTATAGCATTGTTTCTAAAAACAAAAAATTAATTTGTTTTAATTTCATGCATTAATAATTAAGATTTTCATGTTTTAGTGAATTTGTCATTGCAGTCCAGAAACCATATATCCCAGCTAGGACAACTTCACATCTCAAACCAAATACTATATCTCAAGGTGTTTGATGCTGCTTTACAATCTGGAAATACATGATAGAAACCAAAGCTTGGAATAAGTACATAATTGGAGGCATCAAATAGTTTTGCTAACTTTACTTCACATCAAAGTGACATTACAAAAAAAAATATTTGTAAAGGTCTTTAATTTTGGAAAAGCTTTTCAAGATATATCAGTAGAATATCTTAAAAACTTTCTAATACCAAAATCAAGGTTGTATCTATTGAATCTCAAGTAAATAATATGCTTGTTAGAAAATCTTGAAGCATATATATATATATATATATATATATATATATATATATATATATATATATATATATATATATATATATATATATATATATATATATATATATAGACACACACACACACACACACACACACACACACACACACACACACACACACACACACACACACACACACACACACACACACACAAACTACCAAAGTACAGTGAACATTTCACAGATTTATAAAGAAATATAAAGATCCAAACTATATGCAATAAAATTGGTAGCAGCCTCACAGAAGTATGTAAGAGCATATGATGTACAGCACTGAATATGTAAAATTTACACACACCTTAATCTTAAGTGATATCAATGATGAGCACAGTGAAAGAGGTTGCCAAACAGATGTATCAGAGGAGAGATAGTATTATGGCTGCTAGAATACAGCATTAGACTGTGTTCTGATCCTGGTTGGGAAATGAAACCAATGTAATGAAAAAGGTGCAGTCTTGTTTTTTTTTTTTTATTGAAAATAATGTGAATGATAAATTATTTTTGTTTCAATATAGGATTGCATTACTGTAATATATTATTTCAGCCTAGGCCTGTTGCATAATTTGTGTATATACAAAATTCAGGATTACTGTTAATTCTAACAATAGAAAAGTTATTTTTTTCAACTAATGTAAAAAAAAAAAGACTAAAATTTACAGGTAATCACATTTACCTTGTGCAGTAGCCCTAATTCTCTCCCTTGCTGCCATTTTTTTTTCCTGAAGCTATTGCCAAGGACTGTAATCTGCTGATAGTATTGCAATCACTACACCATTAAATTTATCTTTGCCGAACTGAGGTATGCTCACATGTTTTAAAATCAGTGTCAAGGTACTAGACAGAAATTTAGGTGAAGGTGAGAATGAGGTATGTAAATTGAATTAACTTCATTGTGAACTGTAATGACAACCTTACCGTTCTAAAGGATATGTACTACATCACTATGATTTACTTACTTGCTTTACCAGATGTCATGTAATAATTTACCAATAGATCTCTGGAATGAGATTTATCAAGCCTTGTGAGTGCTAACAAGAATTTGTGAGAAGCCATATGACACACTTTATTTGATAAAACATGCAAGCATTTTAGGTGGTGAGAGGTAGCACTGGGACTTGTGAATTTCTCACAAACACTTGGGAGAATCAAGATAGCTGACCAACAATGACTCCACATTAGTTAACAGTGAAATTTTCCCAATAAGATGATGCTGAATTTTAGAACAGGTATAAAGTGGACTGTGGTGTCTGACATCCACATTTTTTTTTAGAGGGAGATGTGTAATTTTCTTAGGTGCAGCTGTGATGGTATTTCTTAACTGTTCTCTTTTCACTAAAGTGGTCTGTATCTTATAATACATTATGTTGCATTTTATACAGTGTTAGTCTGTGCTGATCTGTTTTGTTGTTGGAGTTCATGAAAAATTAGGGTCCAATATCAAATCATGTTTTACTGATTTGTGGGTCACTGTTATTGCTAACCAAAGGAATGTCATCTAGTCAACCAGTAAATTAGCTTAATAATACTCAATGCTCAAGTGATTAACTTGGTCTTGTTTTACAGTTCAATTAACCATTTTTTCTACAGTTGTCAAGTGGTCATCCACTAAGTGCCATCAACCCTATCTTTGAAATGTAAATGCATCAGGGAGTAATGGGAAGCAGTATGAGCCTATACTAGTGCTATACAGGGAATCTTGTGTAAATCTCCATAGTTGGGAGTTAACCACTCAACTTTCCAAAAAATAGGTCTCAGGTTCATTATACAAGTCTCCCTAAACAAGGGCTATGAACACTGTGGGTAAAAAATAAAATAATGTTATAAAGTATAAATAAAATTCTGCACTTTTGTCTGGACTAAAAGAAGAGTCAAACCATTAATTGCTGTAAATTGGTGGCATACCTGTAATTATTTCTTCAATTTTAAAATCCTTCTTTTTCTTATCCTCAAATAATTTTGGTTGTTAAAGGTATTGATCAATAATTCAAATATTCTGTTCAATATTAACACCAAATAAGTGTACAAAGTTTACAAAATCATCATCATGAATTTAGAATGATTTAAATTAAATTACTTCATCAAAACAGCTGTCTTTTCTTTATTTTTTATATTTTATAATAGAATAGACTAGTTTTAGTCAGTATATTTTTAACTTGTTACGTTGACTAAGAATGATATTTACAGATAAATGAAAGTTATGTCAAATCAAAAGCTTTTATTCAACATGGTTAAATAGAGATTAAATAATTACTAGGGAGGCAAGTAAATACTGTTATATGAAACAAAAGTAACATACCAACAATACAAAAAAAGCACAACTCAGAAGCTGTGAATACCTAAAATCAGCAACTATCATGCTAAACTTTTAGGAATGTGAAGGTTACATATGGAAATTAATACATAGCCATAGCATATATACATGGAAATCTCAGGTATTCAACAACAAATGTCTGAGCTGACAAAACATGTGTGCATATTTTATTACTTTTCATCATCATTTAACATGTATATATACAACTGGCAGTTTCCCAATATGTGGGGTGATACTAAAAAAAAAAAAAAAAAAAAAAAAAAAAAAAAAATATATATATATATATATATATATATATATATATATATATATATATATATATATATATATATATATATATATATATATATATATATATATATATATATATATATATATATATATATCAATTTATACATAAATACCTAAAGTTCAATGTATAATTTCATCTTCAGCACCCTCATTCACACAGTTTAATTTTATTACCTTTGTTGATAGTTGAAATATAAAGCTTAAAAAATCAAACAATAAGGTTAATTTATGGCTTTATCAATAACCACTGACCTTGATGCATCTATCTGTTACTGAAATTACATTAAGTATATTTTTTTTATTGTGTGCTGTGTACTGTTGTAATACTGTAGGCACTAACTTTCCATGCAAATATTCACATGTGAAATTCATGACAAAAGAGCTTTATTATTCAACCTGTGGTATGTATTACAAACTAGTAAACTACTAATTGCATAAATTTTATTTATAAAACTTTCAGTGTACAGTCTGATTAAATAAAAGCCAATGATATTAACCAATGAGTGTGGAATGACTGTCTTTGTACGTGACATGCAGCTATCAGCCCTGTGATGTAAAACACAACAAAATCTTAAACACTTCAGCATTACAAATACATAAACCATCTTAATTTCAGACTCTTTTTCGATCAGTGAGCACCCTTACAATACACCCAACACCACCAACATTGTACACTTTTTCATGCCAAATGAGTAAAATGGCTGATGATCCTTCTGATGGCCTTTCAAACCCTCGGTAAATGTATTTCATGAGCACATCCAGCTGTGTCTTGTCGAGTGATGCAATTATTTGATCCATCTGTGATTTGCTGACCGACAGAAGCACCTGAGTGTTTAAAGAAAGTACAAAGTAAACAATCAGCAGTTTTCAAACTGAACAAAATTTCTATTTTTAATTTTTGTTCACTGTAAGCATTCAGTTATGAATAGTAAAATAATGGCCAAGATTTTTTTTTCTGGTATTCAGTTATTCGAGTCTGGCATTTCTACATAAACCTCATTATATATTAAAGATTTTATTACAGTTAGACATAAATGTTAATTCAAATCTAGTCTGGGTATTTAATTTTAATGTCCTGAATACATTGCATCACAACTGTTTTAACAAAATATGAAAATTTCAACTAAAAGTGGGTTCACACTTGGCAATTCATTGCTGAATTGCCAGCTGCCGCAAGCTGTGTTGGCCCGCCTGCTGGACTTTTGGTGCCTGGTGGCTGGAATTACCAGCTGTGCCAACAAGATCAACAAACTGGTCTTGTCCAGCTGTGTGCTAGTTTGTTTGCATAGTGTCATAGGGAAGAGTTGTGGAAGATGTGGTGTCCAGAGGCAGAAAAGTTAATGCTGGAGCTAGTAAGGGACCAACATCATCACTGAGATGTGAGACACAATATATATATATATATATATATATATATATATATATATATATATATATATATATATATATATATATATATATATATATATATATATATATATATATATATATATATATATATATATATATATATAGCTTGAGCTGTGTGTGAAAGACCCAAACACCATTATGAGACAATGGATGCATCTCAACAGGGAGCAATACCATGGTCTCCTGCAGCTTGTGACTCCCCCTTATCAAGAAGGAAGAAACCCACATGAGATGCAGTGAAACCTGGTGAACACCTGACACTTATGTTGAGTTATCTAGCAATAGGTAAGGAAGGGGGATCGGTAATTATTAAGAACTTTGCTCCATCTACAGCGATTACAACTCAATTTTATATATATATATATATATATATATATATATATATATATATATATATATATATATATATATATATATATATATATATATATATAACTTGGCTCCATCTGTAATCTGTAATCTCTTTAATTCAGCCTGGGACATGTCCACAGGCATTTTCTTTTCTGTTTTAGCTTTCAGTATGCTAAATGAAATGCAACTATCACTTCAACATCAACACTAGAGGAAGACATCTTGCTGAGTTGCTGTTTGTTTATATTCTTTTCATGTCAACCAGCCACCTGTGTGAATGTACATCCAGCTGGGAGGATGTATTGCCAGGTGTTGCCAGCTTGTGGCAGGTGGAAATTCAGGAGTGAATTGCCAAGTGTGAACCCGCCTTAATGTTAACACTGGTAGCCCATTCACAATAGTATAGTTTAATTTGATGAGTTTAATTGGGAAAGAACAAAAACTAAACTAAAATAAAACAAAAATAAAGTGCAAGGTACTTGGTCACTGATGAATGGTAATGCATCCAGTGAAAATTACAAAATGAGGCACTGAGGTGAAAATTATATAAACAAGTATTTGGATTTGCAATCCATATTTCAACTGTTCACAGCAATGGTTACAATCATTAGTGAACTGTGGTAGACCAAAATATTTTTTTTGCATTTCTTTGTTTTTCCATTAGAGGAAGTGGGTGTTACTATGACAATAAGTATAATTCCTACCATAAATTACTGTCAAATTAGGTTTGCCACACATAATGTCCAGCTTAAAAATATTACTACCCTCTTTTTTTTTTTTTTAGAGCAGTATATCATAAACTTTGAATTTAAATAAAATATAACTTCATCCTCCTTGTTTTAATATGTCCAACATTCACCTCTCTCTCTCTCTCTCTCTCTCTCTCTCTCTCTCTCTCTCTCTCTCTCTCTCTCTCTCTACATACTTCCAACATACCTTCAAGACCAGATTCAGTGCCATGTCCTTAGCTTGTTCATTCTTTCCTTTGGAAGCCACAGGAGCATTTGTGAGTAAGAGCTTCAGGGCATCAGCATGGTTACCTGCATGAAACAGAAAACAACATTTTTTAAGGATTCCCTAAAAAGATAACATTGTTTATATATTTCATTCCACATAAGAAAAGTCTTCACCTGAATTAATGCTGGAAACAACAGTGGCTTCTTCTACTCCAATTGGGGGGCTTTGTGGTTCTCCATCATCATCCTTATAATTATCTTCATTATACTGGTCCACATCAATATTACGAAACTCTGAACTTAAGGTATTTTTGGCCATTCTGATCTGAGGACAATAAAAATACATAAAAATCAACAAAACACATAATGCCATTGCACTGCATATAAACATTATAAAACATAACCTGCATAATGGATATGCATTTGAAGACAGTAATTTATCTTCCATACAGTCTTCCAATAAAGGTACCTATGTAATGTTATCAAAGTATAATGTAAAATTTCTAATTTGCTGCATACTACAAATGTGCAAAATACAAATCAAATTAAATTATATACTCAAGAATATATGGTCAACATCTCATACAGTTAGGAAACTGAAAATTTACCAAAGAAATTCTTAACTTATGCCAAATACAATTTCACTTCTGTTGGTGGCTGGCATCATTGTCATCTATCTGGTTCACTGTGTCCCATTCCACACTTCACCAAAAATAGTAGAGGTAATCTGCCCCTACTCTCTTCACCTGCCTGTCTCATCCCCTTAAGGTGATTCAACAAAAAACCTAAACATGAGGAGATGGCCAGTGTAGTAGGAAAAACATCCCCCCCAACTGTAGTTCCCCCTGGGGAAAATTAGCCTAGGTTAAATTTCCCCCCCCAGGAAAATTAGTTTGGGTGTTTTTCCCAGAGGGCTAATTACGAGTACAGACATAGGATGACAGGAATAAAGGTATGGAAGGGGACGTTCTGTATGTCAGAGAGGCAAGTCCACCGCAGGGCCACCCCATACACAAAACAGAGTAACATAGTGAATACAGTGGTTATTGAAGTGTAAAAGGAAGCTCATGATATGTTTTCTTAAGATTTATCATTTTAAGATTACAAATGGAAGTTGAAGCATATTTCCTCAGCATTAAAATTCGAGATTAAAAGGCTATCTCCCAGCAGAGACTTAAAAATCTGTAAAGAGAACATTGAAATTTCTAATTTCCTATTATAAAGTTAAAAATCTTTAAAGGGAACTTCATACTGGGTTGGATTACATTTGGAGCAGCTCCACGACACCTTGAGATTTTCTGCAGATCCAAGGTAAGCAATGTGGTACCATTCATAGCAAGATTCACACTCCACCACTTCACGTCCATCTGCTGTGATTTTTGCACATTCAGGACAAACCCATGCTCCAGGAATGTCATATTCTTTAGCTTTTATAATAGTGTAAAGCGTTATAACTGCATCATCATCCATGTATTTGTAAATTGTTTGAAATTTTTCCTCATTGGTGACAAGAATACCTGGACACTTTTCTGGTCTTGTCTCTATTTCTCCTGTTATAGTTTCTCCATCTATTTTGACTCTTGTAGTAACTTCCTCATCTACAAACATGAGTAAAATTGTCCTTTCTCTTGCTGAAATACTTCAACCCAGTGTTTGTTGAGATTGCCCCTGCTTTTTCCTGTTGGTGGTGTATTTTTTATCGTGGTAGTTGTCCTGATCTTGTCCATCTCCGCTTGCATCATCAAGTCTGTACAGCTTCAAATTTACCATGTGATATGTATTTCTCAGTTCTTTGCCTGTTGAGAGATTTTTCAGTTTTGCACATCCTTTTCCTTGCAGAGAAACAACTTCATAAGGGCTTAAGTACTTTGATTCTAATTTTCCTCTCATTCAATGATTATTTTTGTTGTTTTTTAACAGTACTAATGAGCCCTCAGCTATTTCACTTGATTTGCCTACAAGTCTCTTATTGTAGTTCTTTTTCTGTCTACTTTGAAATTTTGCAATGTTCATCACCATTTTTTCCTCAGCTGCCTTCTTTTCTGACACTAATCTCTCTGTTAGCTCTTTAATGTTTTTTTTCTGTCATTGCTCTTTCACCTGTGATCCAGTGTCTAAATAGATGGGGAGTACTGGATCTCTCCTAAACATCGCAGTGAAAAGGGCAACACCAGTGCTGGCATGAACAGATGAGCAATATCCGAACAGGATTCTTTTTATGTGCTTTTCATTGACACATTTCATGAGAGCTCTCTCGAGTGTCTGACTGAATCTTTCCTGCAATCCATTAGTTTGAGGGTGATAGGATGAAGCAATTTTGTGATTAATCTGCAGCTTTTCACAGAGGATGTCATTCAGTTGATTTACAAATTCGCACCTTGGTCAGCAATAAGTGTTTCAACACAACCAAAATCACAGATGACATCTAAAAAAAACTGGGTCACCTCTGCTGCAGTTTTGTGCTTTAGAGATGAAGCAACTTTTGCTGTTGCCTTGGACATATCAAAAGCCTTTGATAGAGTCTGGCACAAAGCTTTGATTTCCAAACTACCCTCCTACGGTTTCTATCCTTCTCTCTGTAACTTCATCTCAAGTTTCCTTTCTGACCGTTCTATTGCTGCTGTGGTAGACGGTCACTGTTCTTCTCCTAAATCTATTAACAGTGGTGTTCCTCAGGGTTCTGTCCTGTCACCCACTCTCTTCTTATTATTCATTAATGATCTTCTAAACCAAACTTCTTGTCCTATCCACTCCTATGCTGATGATACCACCCTGCACTTTTCCACGTCTTTTCATAGACGTCCAACCCTTCAGGAGGTAAACATATCACGCAGGGAAGCCACAGAACGCCTGACTTCTGATCTTTCTAAAATTTCTGATTGGGGCAGAGCAAACTTGGTATTGTTCAATGCCTCAAAAACTCAATTCCTCCATCTATCAACTCGACACAATCTTCCAGACAACTATCCCCTCTTCTTCAATGACACTCAACTGTCCCCCTCTTCTACACTGAACATCCTCGGTCTGTCCTTTACTTATAATCTGAACTGGAAACTTCACATCTCATCTCTAGCTAAAACAGCTTCTATGAAGTTAGGTGTTCTGAGTCGTCTCTGCCAGTTTTTCTCACCCCCCCAGCTGCTAACTCTGTACAAGGGCCTTATCCGTCCATGTATGGAGTATGCTTCACATGTCTGGGGGGGTTCCACTCATACTGCTGTTCTAGACAGGGTGGAATCAAAAGCTTTTCGTCTCATCAACTCCTCTCCTCTAACTGACTGTCTTCAGCCTCTCTCTCACCGCCGCAATGTTGCATCTCTAGCTGTCTTCTACCGCTATTTTCATGCTAACTGCTCTTCTGATCTTGCTAACTGCATGCCTCCCCTCCTTCCGCGGCCTCGCTGCACAAGACTTTCTTCTCTCTCTCACTCCTATTCTGTCCACCTCTCTAACGCAAGAGTTAACCAGTATTCTCAATCATTCATCCCTTTCTCTGGTAAACTCTGGAACTCCTTGCCTGCTTCTGTATTTCCACCTTCCTATGACTTGAATTCCTTCAAGAGGGAGGTTTCAAGACACTTATCCACCAATTTTTGACCACTGCTTTGACCCTTTTAAGGGACTGGCATTTCAGTGGGCATTTTTTTTTTATTAGATTTTTGTTGCCCTTGGCCAGTATCCTTCCTACATAAAAAAAAAAAAAAAAAAAAAACTGGGAATTTTGAGAAGTAATTGGTCATTGCCACAATGCAACAGTGTCCTCTCTCTATCTTGGATAAGGGTCCAATCAAGTCCATTCCCATCTGAGACCACACTTTCTCTGAAACAAGCACTGGATACAGCTCTGGAGATTGCATTGAGGGCTTATTGGTTGTTCTCTGGCATTTGTCACATTTTGAAATATAATCAATGACAAGTTCTTTAATGCCTTTAACAAAATATTTACCAGTTATCTTTCCAACTGTTTTATCTCTCCCCATATGTGCTCCCCTAAACCCTTCAAGGCAAGCTTTGATAACTCTGCTCCCTTCTGCTTTCATTAACACTTGGCATAGCTAAACTTCACCCTTCCTGCATTGTTTATGCATCAAATTTCCCTCTTGAACACAAAATGGCTCACACTTCTTTCTAATATCACATTTTCTTCTTTGTTTACTACATCAGGCTACTTTCCACTATCCAGATATTGGAAGTATGTGTGGTAGGTGTACTCCTCCATGTTCATATACAACTGCTGCTAACCTTACTACTGCTCGGAGTAATCTGGCACTAAGCTGCTCCCTATCGCCTGTTGTTGGCATTTTTTTTTTTTTGTAACGCTAAAGTCCCTGTCTTGTGATGGTCGAATCACTGTATTGTTAGACTTAAGTGATTTGCTAGTTTGCCTCATTATGTTAGAGTTAATGTTTTGTAATGCGGTCCATTGACTTGTTACAGCCAAAGTTGTAAACATTCACTTCATGCTACCCGCTAGTGGTCCTGGATCCTCCCTTATTATTGAAGATCTGGTGGTTGTGTATGTTTATGGGAGTGGGGGGGGTCAAAACTCCCCATCTATCCTGTGCCAGATTTCTCCCTAGGGGAATCTCAGAGGGGGGGAAATACAGACTGGTACACCAGCGTTACGGTCTGTTTTTCCCCCTGTCCAAAATTCCCCTCCCAGGGAAAATATGGCTCAGGATATATATCGCCCTGGGGGAATTTCATCCCAGATAATAATCCCCCCTCTGGACCAAGATTCCCCCAACCTCACTCCTGTTATAAGAGTATGGCTATGGCGACATGTAGCAATGACAGCCTGCCACACAGGATAATTATCATCAAGACAAAACTACCATCACTTAGGTTGTTGATAGTCACACTCTTTTTATGTTTTCCTTGCAGTCATGGTGCTAACTGGCTTCACAGTTGTCTGAGCAGTGACAGTGGAGACAGCTGTGATAGAGGAACTCACTTACCACACATACTACCAATATCTGGATAGCGGAAAGTATCCTGATGGACTGAACAAAGACGAAAAGCTTGATATTAGAAAAAAGTGTGAACCATTTTGTGTTAAAGATGGATATTTAATGCATAAACAAAAAATAAATAATGAAGTTCAGTTGCATCATGTTGATGAAAACAGAAGTAAGCCGAATTATCAAAGCTTGTCATGAAGGGTTTGGTGGTGCACATATGGGAAGGGATAAGACTATTTGAAAAATTACTGCCATGTATTATTTTCAGGGAATCAAAGAACTTGTTAGTGATTATGTTTTTAAATGTGACAAGTGCCAGAGAGCAAGTAATAAACCAGCAATGCAGGCTCCAGAGCTATATCCAGTGCCTGTTCCTGAAAAAGTTTGGTCTCAGATAGGAATGGACTTGATCAAACCCTTGCCCCAGACATAGAGGACACTGTTACATTCTAGCAATGACAGATTACTTTACAAAATTTTTAGTTGCTTCACCTTTAAAACAATTCTGCAGCAAAAGTTGCACAGCTCTTTTTAGATATCATATGTGAATTTGGCTGTATAGAAAACTTGATCACCAACCAAGGGAAAGAATTTGTCAATGAACTGAATGACATCACATTTGCCAAGTTACAGATAAATCACAGAATTGCTTCAGCCTATCATCTGCAAACAAATGGATTGCAGGAAAGATTTAATCAAACCTTCAAAAGAGCTCTTATCAAATGTGTTAATGAAAAACAAAGCGAGTGGGATTTGCACATGAAGAGAATCCTATTCGGATATCATACTTCGGTCCATGCCACCACTGGTGTCACTCCCTTCACTGCCATGTTTAGGAGAGAGATCCCATGCTTCCAGTCTACTTAGATATTGGGTCATGTGAGGAACTTGGGTAACAACAGCAGAGAATGTTAAAGAGCTACAGAGAGAGTGTGGTCAGAAAAAAAGAGCTGAAGAAAAATCACTATGAATATTACTGAAGCTCAAAACAGACAAAAGAAGAACTGTGATGAAAGACATACATCTAAATATAATGAAATAGTTGAGGGCTCATTAGCACAATTAAAAACAGCAAAAATAAACATCAAATGGGAGGAAAAATAGAAGCAAAATACATAGGCCTGTATGAAGTTGTTTCTATTGTAAGCAAAGGAAGCGCAAAACAGAAAAACGTTGCATCAAATTAAGAACTAAAAAACTTGTACCACATAGTGAATTCAAAGGTGTACAAATAAGATGACATGAACAGTTTTAGGTAATGACATTACTGTAGCAGAAGAACCATGCAATGCATCTGTGAATAAGCAGCAATACCCTGAACAAATGAGAGTCCTATATATTCCAGCATAAGAGAAAGTAATTTTACTCATGTTTGTAGATGAGGAAGCTGTCAGAAAGGTGGGAGAAGGAAAACAAGTCACAGAAAATGAAATAGAGACAAAATCAGAGAAGCTTTCTGGCATGCACTTAAAGGTGTTTGCAAATACATGAAGATGCAATTACAACGCTTCATGCAACATGTAAGGTAAAGGAGGATGACATTCCAGGGACATGGATATGTCAAGAATGTACAGGAATTACAGTAGATAGACGCAAAGTGGTCGAGTGTGAGTCATGTCACGAATGGTACCACACTGCTTGTCCTGGAACAACAAAAAATTATAAGGTCTCATGGAGTTGTCTTAAGTGTAATCCAGTCCCATAATCAAAAAGACAAAAGATAAAATGAATTAATGCTCTTCTAAAATCCATGAATTTTTAATTGCTTTTTAAGTACTTTTTAGTTAGTCTTCCAATAAAGAATTCTTTTTTATCATTATCCTGATAATCTGATAATGACAAGTATAATGAGGCATCACCATTGTTCTACCTGAAACTGCTTTCGACTCCAAAGACAACAATAAAATAGTATCAGTAACCAAGGAACATGATGGACAACATGGTGTAATAATATGATGTGGTGCCTACATACTATCATCGAGTACTCTGCCATATAAATTCAACACTTTAGTACTACACAAGTACCAGTAAATTACCAGACTACATAAACTAATATAATTCTGATATAAAAAAATTCCTATGATTTTGTCAAACTTACCGTTGATTATGTAATTCATTAAAATTGTTTCTATGTAGAGGGAGAAAGGGCCTAGAGGTAAAAAAATATCCTAGGTCTGAAATTCCCCCCAACAGAAAAGCAGCCCGGGCTGTTATTCCTAGGGGGAAATCAATCCTAGGCTAATTTTCCCACAGGGAAATTTCAGTCAGGAGGGAAAAATTTCCTGCTACACTGGTATAAGCCCTTGTCTTGTTGATCATGTATGCAATAATACACATCTAATGTTTTCCTGAAATGACTATCGTATACCCCTCCCCCAACAAATGAAAAAATATATAGATAATAATCATAATAATAATAATAATAATAATAATAATAATAATAATAATAATAATAATAACAAAAAGTTTGGTTATAAAACTTATGGAGGCCGCCTATGGAAAGAAATGGAAAGCAAGGAGTCTGAGGAGGGAGTAGAAGAAAAGTAAAGAAGGGAAGATGAGGAGTGTGGAAGAGTGAAGTGGAGTGGGAGGAGAGTGTGGGTGGGAACCAAACACTGCGCTCCATGTACAGAAATGCATGCCACACCTAACTTACGAAATACATATAAGCATATTATTCCAATACTAGTAGTGAAGCGGTCAGCATATTTACACGATTGGTACAGAAGCAACACACAAGGTGACAGAAGCCAAGGTGCCACAGAAACCAGAGGGCGGCGGCGCTCTTCTCTGATAACGACGATGACTGTCCGAGGCAGACCTCATAACTTTTATCGGCACCTTCCTGTTCCTTTCCATCTCCACAAGTATACGACTATAAATATATTTGATGACTGTGGTATTAGCAATAACATTTATGATCATATTGGCAATAATATTGTTAGTGATGATACAAAAGGTATTTTCTTATATGTGTACCAGTCCTACCTAAAGATTGTGACTCATTGATATATATATATATATATATATATATATATATATATATATATATATATATATATATATATATATATATATATATATATATATCCTCTCCCACCCTTCATTTCCTTCAAAATAGTCCATTCCCCTCTTCTCCCTTCATCTTCCTCGAGTCTTCTTTCTTTACAACCCTAGCCATCAAGGAAGCTTGCTAGCCATCCTCCCCTCTCCTCCAGCCTCCACCTCACCCCTTCTCTTATCCACGCCCGGTTTGTTAGTTTTAATATTGTTCATGGGCAAGGGAGAAAGGAGTGCATATCCCTCTCTTAGCTGCCATTAGATACTTGAAAATACAATAGTTGCTCTTAAGATCAATAAAAGAAAACTATCCTTTTCAGGGTAAACAGAGTGATTCCTTAGCTGCCTCTAACTTTCAGTACCAAACCTAAGACCATAAGAAAAAATAAAAAAAATAATAATTAAATAAATAAACAAATAAATAATAAGGGAAGCTGCAAGAGGCCATGACGCCTACATGTGGTAGTTCCTGTATAAAACATACTTTCCTATTTCTAATTTGTCATTCTTACCGTGCGTGTTCACTATCCCCAAGGCGACCTGTAACTCTGATGGTGGTGGTGCTGCTGGTGGCACTGCTGGGGATACCCGCAATGGTCCTATGAACTCCACTTCTGGCACCGATAAACAACTTGCCGCCCTCTTACGGGGACGGCTACATAACCTTGTTACAGGATCTGAGGACATTCTGCTGACGGAGTTTTGCAACTACAAAGCACAAGGACTTCACCATTACCGCCAACTAACATAAGGCAGTTTCACCAGAGCCACTATCAGCACTACAAGTTCGAGCCCTGCATTGTGTACATACAAACGACCACCTGCCTCACGAATGGCACCAACTCTTTCATATATGCCTAAGCATGACGGGCTTAGGTGAAACCATAGATGACATTTGTTACAGCCAATGCTATCATTACCAACATCTAATTTACGCGTCAAGATCGGTCTTGGTTTCTACCAGGTGTCTTCAAAGCAAGATCGCCGAAATCTTGACTGAAGTCCATCGCTAATTCCGACTTCCTAATTGCCAGCACCACTGTTGGCGGTAACACGTATTAATATGGATAGGGTGAAGGTAGCGATGGCCTGAGCTGCTCTAATGTAGTCATCGTCAGGGAACTCAAGTAGTTGATGGCACAGATTTTGATTGGCTGGACAGAGAGGATCGGCAGCCTCCTCCAGGTAATAGGCACAAAGTTCTGGACTTGCGTGAATCATAGGTTTTTGCACAGGTAGCCAAGGAAGAGTCTTTGCAAATACGTGATGGTAGTTTGACATGTATACCACGTCTTCATAATACATAATATAGTTTGTGGAAGAGCGACCAATCAGTGACGATCCGAGATAAAAAGCCTCGCTGAAAGCCAGAGCCAAACTCCCCACGGTGTTATCGCAGTTTCTGTGTCGCACTGAGAGCAGTGAGGTCTTCTTCGCCCGTTTCTCAACGTCTTGTTTGTGTCGTCAGCCATGAATCGTGTGTTGGTGCACCATGTCTGTCCTCTTGGAGGTCTGTATTAATAGTGTGAGGTTTGTTGTGCCTACATTCAGCCTTCTGTGTTCTGTGTAGACACCCGATTAACTCCAGCGAGTGAGTGGTAGATATGTGCCGCGCGTGTGACTGCCCCTGGGGAAAGTTGGTGCTTGTAGTGACCTGCAAGTCACAATATAGCTGTGTACTATTATAATGTGATGAAATATTCGCCCGTGCTGTGCATGTAAGTTTTTGCATGTCCTTGCCTCACACCCCACTACCAAACCAAATCCCTTTGAGTTGCTTCCACCTGCACTGACGTCGTCAGTAGATTACTCTTCAGTGTTGCTACCTGCCGGTTTTTCATAGCTGTGCTGTGGGCCGCGGTGTAAGATGTAGGTCCGCAACAATACTATGATTTTGTTTATTTATTATTGAGGTTTCCGAACTCAGCAAATTTATTTTAATAATTTTATTTTTTTCAGACTATATATATATATATATATATATATATATATATATATATATATATATATATATATATATATATATATATATATATATATATATATATATATATATATATATACTCCTTTAGAAGCAAATGTTTATAAAAGTGTCTCCTGCATGTATTAATTGCAAATACGTGATGGTAGTTTGACATGTATACCACGTCTTTGCTTAAATCTAAGCAAAGATCTGTTTTCTTAAACAGTTCCAATAACAAAAATATAGTTTTCATAAACTCATTATATCTATCTATCTATCTATCTATCTATCTATCTATCTATCTATATATATATATATATATATATATATATATATATATATATATATATATATATATATATATAATTATTTTTTTTTTTTTTGTGTGTGTGTGTGTGTGTGTGTGTGGGAGAGGGGGAGAGGGTCAGAGGGGCATACAGATCATAACAGTTTGGTTACCACAGCCCTAGAAAGTATAGGGGCTTGGTTCTCTATTCATCTCAGTATGGTGGGGGTCTGTATCTATAGCACAATTCATATATATAGAGAGAGAGAGAGAGAGAGAGATAGATAGAGAGAGAGAGAGAGAGAGAGAGAGAGAGAGAGAGAGAGAGAGAGAGAGAGAGAGAGAGAGAGAGAGAGAGAGAGAGAGAGAGAGACTCTGGGCACATTAAAAGCTATGCAGGTGGGTAATGGATAATTAGTAAAATAAGTTTTCTTCAAATTCATCTCTTTTCTTTCTTTCTGGCTTTCTCTGTGTAGTCATTGCAAATTCAAGGTATTGTATTTTGCTTGCAGATTCATTCATCAGCAATGTCAATGGAAATAAGAATTTTCTTCAAATTCATCTTTTTTTTCTTTCCGATTTTCCCTGTGTATTCATTGCAAATTTGAGGTATTGTATTTCATTTACAGATTCATTCATCAGCAATGTCAGTGGAAAATCTGAGAGATTATTTAGCTATTCTCCACTGATTTTAAATCTTGCCTCTTCATTACTACCGTAAACAGTACAGGAGAAACAATCTCACCTTGTCAGATATTTTTATTGATATTTTTCTTGTTGATCTTATGCAGTTTCAAAGTTGCAACATTAATGTCTTCAGATATCTTGTATTAAAATGGGTTTTTGATAAAAGCAGCGTCCTCTCAGTGTTTCTTTTCCTACAATGAGTTAGAAGAAAAAAAAATCCAATCTTCGGTTATCTCAGATGCTACCTACTTTATCTATATTTTCATTATCTACTTTGCAGTTACTCATTAAAGACACCATATTTTCTCCTTCAAAATTTTATCCATTCACTTAATTCTGCTTGTCAACTCCACATTTACCGTACATATACAATGGAATACCTGTATACTTCAATGAGACAATTTTCTTTCATTTAGACTGTTCTTGCACATTTCTCTAACTACCTCCACTTTCATTCTTTAATCTGGCATAAATACAACACATCTTTCCTCAATCTCATCAATCATGAATTTATTTGTCTGTCTACATCATACATTCACTTCTCCTTCCACTCACACGCATATTTCTCCTTAGCCAAATACACCAGTCTTCCTTATCCTCCCTCTCATGCTGCATTCCAGTCTTCTTCTACCTGTTGCCTCTTTAATTAAAATCATTTAAGCTGATGTAACATATACAACTCTACATTTTCCATCATACATTCACATGAGGGAGCACTGAGTGGAAATGAGCTTTCATCTATGTTATCCTATTTCTCTCACTGTATGTTAGGTAGAATAATCACCACAAGCAGCCCAGTAATGACCAACAATTTTGTCTTTTTTTTGTTTTTTGTTTTTCCCCTTTGAGTTCTACTGCAATCAGCTTTTCTTACTCTTCCTTCCCTTTCAGACCACTGACTGGCAGTTAGTCTAATATGTACTGTGTTACACAGAAAGGAACAGGTCCTAACTGTACATAAGAATACTAGGTTAAATGACACAGTACAATCTTTTTACTCTGTAAACCAAAATTTACTTGATCTCCTCAAGAAGACTTCCGATTTGTTTAAAGAAATCACGGGAGAAAAATGTACATGTATCCTGAGTTAGTTTACATGGGGTAGAAACACTATTGTACATAATGCTCTTGTATGATCAAAACAATAAAGCTTTTCATAACCTTTAATCTCTCCTCCACAACACTTTAGAGTTTTTGATCAAATGTATGAAATTTATGACACATCTATGATTTAGTTATATGGAATGCTAAAAGCAAGTTTGTCTTGTGATGCACATGTCATATGACTACTATAAGCCAGATAAGTCATGGCTCTCACCATCTGCTTTTTAAATAATATAAGCATTAACTATACAGCTATATACACGTCAGCAGCCCTGGAGCACCGACTTAGCACAACCTCTTGCACGTTGGGATATGGCTATTTCCTAAAAAAGAAATTCACAGTATGGATTATGATAAATAATATGCCACAGATTCTGTAACCACAATGTGAGTATTTGAGGCAATACAAAATTAGTGTTCCTAGTAAACCACTGTTAATGACTGCTTGCTATGTGCCATTACACTCCTAAGCTGACTCCCAAAATTTTTTTTAAGCTTCCTTCAAGCACTTGAAAGAATGATCTCAATTCAGGATGTAAAAATCAAAAGTTAAATACCATACCCAAGGTTATACAATAAAGAAACCAAAAATAATGGTCTACTGGCTCTTAAGCCATATACTTTTAACACATTTTATTAAAAAATCCTAAATCTAATATTGATGAACATTTTCTTGGATGAAAATCGTTGGTCAATATGGAAAGTTAATGTATGGTGGCACACACCATGAAACATCAACAGCTGAATGCAACCAGCTGGTTGTTGAGAATCTGTAGAAGTTCTAATATTGAAACAGCCTTGACATGCAGAGTATTTGTATTGTCCTCTATCTTTAACAAAGCACCAATACAGCAATGCACTGTATAATAGGAGGATCCATTCATTCCACTATAAACGCACTTGAAGACTTTATACTCAAATAAAGTTATCTTTTAAAATATTCAAACACAAAAGCATACACATTAATGTAGCACTTTTAACCATTTTACTTGATTTGATTTCTATTTGAGAAATTACATCTTATGCTCTAACAGTGGAACTGGATGAATCATATAAATAAATCTTTAAGTTTGGACAAACATAATATTCTGCTATGCTCTCATACACTGTTATTGATAAGCCTGACTTGTGCTTTCCGACAGTGATGATTACAATGTAACTGAGGAAATGAGGTGATCCTAACAGATTTTGAAACATGTTAATTAATCACAAGATGTAGTTCTTTTAATCATTCATCTTGATGATTTTGCTTCTTTATAACCAAGGCAAAGTCACAAGGTTGTTATTAACAACAGGAAATATATTCCTTTACCCAGGGCTGGCCAAGTGAATCTAGTGCCAACCAGAAGTGGAGCCGATGGTTGTATAACTTGCCGACAACATGCACTGGCAAGAGACAATTTCACAGCCAAAATGTAACATTTACATCTGTTTGTTTCATACATAAATGTACAGCAACAACAAGAACTCTCACAGAACCATAATAAATATAAACACAGTTATGGCTATATATACAAAATATATCAAATAATGAGACTTAGGTGATGTCTGAGTTGAGTTGTATACAAGGAACAAAGCTGACATGAATAAATCAATATTTTTGGTATGATATTTACATTACTTTGCACACTGTTCTTCAAATGCTGCCATCAAGTCACTTTGGCGATTCATGTCAATCTGACCTGCCATCTGTGGGCACAATGAGAATAAGCATTAAGTATAATAAAAGAGAGAGAGAGAGAGAGAGAGAGAGAGAGAGAGAGAGAGAGAGAGAGAGAGAGAGAGAGAGAGAGAGAGAGAGAGAGAGAGAGAGAGAGAGAGAGAGAGAGAGAGAGAGAATATGAACTGTTAAACATGCTTGAATAGTTTATCTATAAGTAGGACTGGACATTACCAGTTTTAAGTAAATAATGAATTTATGGCACTGTTTTCTCTTCAATCAATGTGAATTTCACACACACACACACACACACACACACACACACACACAATATATATATATATATATATATATATATATATATATATATATATATATATATATATATATATATATATATATATATATATATATATATATATATATAAGGGCATTAGGACCATAGAGGGTCAAGTGCCACCTCCCCACATATGGAGTTACACATATCAAAAGAATGGGCAACTCTTCCTCCGTCTAGCTATGATGTTTGCAACACTGTTTCCCAGCTTCCATATAATTTAAAGTCCTGTGGTAGCAAGTGGAGTCACAACTTCTCGATTTGGGATTCATGTGTTGTGTGTGGTGGTTGAACTAAAGGGCGTGTTCATCCAGGACCAGCCAGGCTCAAGTCCAGTGAGAGAGAGCCAGCCAGTACATAAGAACATAAGAACATAAGAAATAAGGGAAGCTGCAAGAAGCAACCAGGCTTACATGTGGCAGTCCCTGTATGAAATATACCTACCTATTTCCACCCATCATCCCATCCATAAACCCATCTAATCTTCTCTTAAAGCTCCCTAATGTCTTAGCACTAACAACATGATAACAGAGTCCATTCCACTCATCTACCACTCTATTTGAGAAC
Source organism: Scylla paramamosain (assembly GCF_035594125.1). Lineage (NCBI taxonomy): Eukaryota > Metazoa > Arthropoda > Malacostraca > Decapoda > Portunidae > Scylla > Scylla paramamosain. The sequence continues at coordinate 9,843,059 of NC_087157.1, read as the reverse complement.
CAATTTCTTCCTATCTCTTTCTTAAACCTAAATTTTTCAAGCTTGAACCTGTTATTTCTTGTTCTACCCTGGTTGCTGATCCTAAGAATTTTGTTTACATTCCCCTTGTTATAACCCTCATACCACTTAAAGACTTCAATCAGGTACCCTCTTAACCTACCTCTCTCTAAAGAATGTAAATTTAACAGCTTCAATCTCACCTCGTAAGGAGTACTCCTCATCCCCTGTATCCTTATAGTAATTCTCCTCTCTACTGATTCTATTAGACCTATATCTTTCCTGTAATGTGGGGACCAGAACTGCACAGCATATTCTTGATGAGCTCTGACCAGCGCCAAGTATAACTTTAATATTACTTTAGGCCTTCTACTTTTAACACTCCTAAAAATTAATCCTAATACCCTGTTTGGCCTGTTTCTGGCCTCTATGCATTGTTTTCCTAGATGGAGTTCAGAGCTAACTATAATTCCTAAATCTTTCTCTGTATCTACCAGAGTTTCATTGTTTATTGTGTACCTACTGTGTGGGTTTCCTTTACCTATGCTAAGTACTTTGCATTTGTTGATATTAAACTGCATTTGTCATCTGTCCATCCATTCATTCATCCTATCTAAATCTGCCTGCAAGGCGATGGCATCCAATTCTGACCTAATTAATCTACCTATCTTTGTGTTGTCCACAAATTTACTAACATCACTACTAATTCCACTATCCAAGTCACTGATATATATTAAAAACAATAATGGCCCTATTACTGATCCCTGTGGCACCCCACTAATTACATGACCCTACTCGGATTTAGGGCTGTTTATTACAACTCTTTGTTGCCTGTTGCTTAGCCATGACTTACAACTCTTTGTTGCCTGTCGCTTAGCCATGACTTCCAACTCTCTGTCGCCTGCCGCTTAGCCATGACCCTGTCGCTTATCCAGGAGCGTGCAAAGCACAGCGCATAACCATCTCTTGCCCAATCAGCATTTTTATCCATAAGAAATGCTCCACCCAGAGCCAATCACCATGCTGTTTACTAGCCTTCCTCCTGCTTCCACCCCCAGTCCTGCTCAAACCTCCTTCATACCCAATCTTTTCCTCTGATTAACCAGTGCCACATGTTAATCCTGTCATTATTTTAATGACTTCCTCTAACATAACATTCATTCATCCTTCAATTTGTTGCTTTCTTTTAAGTAAATAATGTACTGTAGTATCAATACTAGTATTTTCTCCTATTTCTTTCAATACTCTGAGCCTATGATACTTTTCCTTCATGTAGTTTATTGTATTATTATTTTTTTATTATTATTATTAATTATATATTATTATTATTATTATTATTATTATTATTATTATTATTATTATTATTATTGCTATACAGTTCTTTTCCTGTTGTGATACCAGGAAGGTGTTAAAAACTTCATTATTTACTTCATGTAAAACATTTTATTAAGGTTTAAATCCCAGGTAATGGAAAAAAATGTACACAAACTTACTGGGGGGTTACATTTTATGTGCTAGCACATAAAATGTACATATGCACCCTACAATTTTTTATTTTATTTTTGGTAAAAAATTCTGAAGAGCAGGGCTTCCATCTGAAACTTAGTTGAAATTGATGTCTTTCTTATTAGTGGTGTTATTGTTAATAAATTTTAGATGCAGTTTCCTCAATTTAAAAAAAAATGGCACTTGAGGCCCTATGGTCCTGATTCCCACACACACACACACACACACACACACACACATATATATATATATATATATATATATATATATATATATATATATATATATATATATATATATATATATATATATATATATAAACACAAAGAAATGCTGATGTACTTCTTAAAGAATATTCACTTGATCTGATATGCAACTTGAGCCCATTTATTTCAGGTGAGTTTCTAGAGCTTTATTGAAGGCAATAAGAAAAGCATATATATAGAAAAGAAACAGAAGCATGAAGAAAAATTTCAATATTACTTACAGCTTCTCTTCGTCTTCGTTCCTGTTCTCTGAGTTTCTGCCTGTCTCGATCACTGAGCTTTGCACTATCATGGGTAGGTGTTGGAGTAGCTGGGGTGTGGGAGCTTGGGGGCCCAGCTGGAGTTGCTAGTTGGGGATGGGGTGATGTAGAGGCCGTCAAGGGAGTGGCAACCTTTGGACCCGAAGGTGGTCGTTCTCTGACGGTAAGTGATTCTCTTCTAGTAAAAATAAGAAAGATAGATTTTAGTGATGTAAATTAAAAACTAATGAATTCCACCATAAAAAAGTCGGACAAACAAATACCACAAATTAAAGCAACTACCATCAGCTTCTCTATTTGTCCCACATGATGTGTGTATGAACTACTTATTTCTATTATATATGATGTGAACTAATCTCCTTATTTCTAGTATACATGATGTGAACTAATCTCATGATATCCTATCTCTTTATACATCTTTGTTTAGCTTAATTGTGCATGATGCTTCTTGCTCACACTAGATCTATTCAAACATAAACACCAAGTGTTACTCATTTCATACTTCTGTCTTCTTGACTTCTACTATCATCCCTCATAAAAAGTACCAACAAACATGTTTCTATATATGACACTCCTGTTACTAAAGAAATCCTCAAAACGAATGAACATGATAAGGTTCTACTGGGAAGACGCCACATGCATCAAAAAAGGGCACCTCGCAAACATGCTAGGATAATTGTAACTAGTGCAAATCCAGATAATAGGGATTAGTGCTGTGGTTCCATTAGCAATGTGCAGTGCTCAACCAATTGTTGGGTGAGGCATCTGTATGTCATAGAACCAAAGCTAATAATTCTGACACCAGCTGTTTCTTCACATCACAGCTTCCCACATTGAGGTTCATCAAGAGCTTGTTGTTTCAGGTCAAAATGTGGTACACGGACATTCAAGCTGTTATCATCTACTTATTTATTTAGGATAGCAACATCAGGTTACCATGGAGCCTTTCAGCAATGCTTTACAGTTAATGGTATTAAAGAGTATTCATTCCCACAGGTTTCACGTATGCAAAAACTGGGTATTAAGATAGCCAATGAGATATATGTACTACAAAGTCTCAGGCAATGGAGCTAAGACACCTCTACTAACCTTTGCATTTCCTGAGTTGCTCTTGCTTCCTTGGCCTGTTCCATTGCCCTTTCCAGTGCCTCCTCCTCCACACGGGCACGTTCTCTCTCTGCCTCCAGTCTGGCCTTCTCCTTCTCCACTTGCTCTTTCTGTTGTCTCCTCTGTTCTTGCTGCTCAATAATCTGACGTTGCTAATGAAATAAATAGAATTACCTTAATTCCATGCCTGTTAATAAAAGTTGGGCAAACAGTTTATATTAGGATCTTTCAACACTGCTGTAACTCTCTATCTTCCAAGAGAACAATCACAGTAGATGCACACTCCTGTCACATCTCATTTTGTACCAAACACACACACACACACACACACACACACATATATATATATATATATATATATATATATATATATATATATATATATATATATATATATATATATATATATATATATATATATGGAACCTCAGTTACCGAATGCCTCCCTTTCTTAACAAGTCGGTTTTTTAATAAAATTTTGAACTCATTATTGCTTCAGTTGTAATATCATAATTCAGTTCTAGAACAAAGTTACTTGATTTCAAATATTAAGACACAGCAAAAGCTGCTGTTTATTACTAATTTATAGTTTCTATAAATATTTACTTTGTTTCTATATATTTGGAGGAGAGACAGTGTAAGGCAATAATTCAATCTTTGAAATAAGGTAAATGTGATACTGTTGAAAAGCCTTGATGTAAACAAACAGTTTTGGCACTCAAGAGTTAACCCAAGCTACCTGTGGCTCTCTTGATGACCCCCAACACCGTCACTACTGCACAACTGCATTTTTCCAGTAACTTTTCCCAGCAGCAAGATGTCTAAGTGTTAAGATCCCCTTCATTTCGGTGGGAAGTGGGTTATATATATATATATATATATATATATATATATATATATATATATATATATATATATATATATATATATATATATATATATATATATATATATATATATATATAGTTGGACAGTAAGAATACTGCCACTGTATTCCCTGTGCATCATAAGTGGCAAAAAAAAAAGGGATGGACTGAGAGGTCTTGGGACCCTTTCCTCTGTAATTAATATCCAATGAAGACAAAGGCACTAAAGAGGGGGAGGGAAGTGATTTTGCTTCCTGAATTCCAAGACTTCATTCACTGAACCCCAAGGATCATTGAATGTGTAAATGTAGTATGAATGTGTGTAAGAATGAGATGGGGAGAATCTTTGTTGAGTGGAAGCTTGACAAACTAGCTTTCAGTGAAGTCAAAATTAAAGGCAGAGGTGAACAACAGTTTGGAAGTGTGACTGGGAGGGTGTTCAGTGTACAGAGAGGGAGAGTAAGAGATAAATACCCCTACTGCTAAGTCAGAGAGTGCAGCAGTGTGTAGTGAAATGGAAGTGTCATTAAGGCTGACGTGGGTGAAGTTGAGGCTTAGAGGAGCAATGTGATGTGTTGAGTGGCTATGGGCCAGGTAGTGAGAAGGATAAGATGGAAAGAGAAAATTTTTGGACTGATATGGGTGATTGTTTGTGAGAACTAGGAATAGGTTTCAGCGTACTAGTAATGTGGAACTTAAATGCTCTTGTTGGTAGCAAGGTAGTTAATGATGTGGTAGGTAGGTATAGGGTACATGGAAGGAATGTAAATGGAGAAAGTTTGATAGGACTCAGTTGAGTGAGAGCTAACAACTGCAAACACAAGGTCCAAAATGAAAGTGATTCAAAAGTAAACATGGCTGAGGCAAGATCATGGAAGGGTAGCAGCCAAGGTACTGATGGATTATGTAGTGATCTTAAGAAGAAAGACTGGCCAGTTGTTAAATATGAGTGTTGAGAGGGGAAGGGAGAGATGTCAGATCACTTCCTGATTGAGGGTAAACTGAGAGTGTGTGGGAGGTGGAGTATGGTGAGGCACAGGGGAGAGGAGAATGTTCTGAAAGTAAGGGAGCTGAATAAGAAAAAAAGTAGTTTTATGAAATGAGCCAAACTGATAAGTTGAAAACAACTATATCATTTTATGAAAACATGACTGTGAATAATAAGAAAGATGAATGTGACCTCTATTCACATATCACAAGGCATTTAATACTACATACCCGTGCTTCTTTCTCCTTAGCAACTCTTTTGAACTGAGCAAAAGAATCACTAGCTGACGTCTTCAGAGAGGTTGATGCAGTAGGGGACGGGACAGCACTTTGAGCTAATGATGACCAAGAACTCAAGTTCTTAGGAGTTGGTTTAGGCTTATTAAATGAACTACTTGACGATTTAGGAGTTTCTGGTGCTGAGGATGATTGCTTTTTTTCTTGGGAAGTGAGGTAATTCACAAGGGCTGTTTGATCAGCTGCATGCTGCCGGTGTAATGCAGAAACATCTGGATGAATATCAATGTCTGTTTGTTTACGAATCATTGATGGATCTCCTTGAGTTTGTGATACTGAAGGGTAGTATCCCAGACTTGTATCTAGTCCTGCAGCCTTTAGATCAGCTAAACTTGTTTCTGGTAGGTGTGATGGCAAATCTTGATGTGTATCTAAGCTGCTTGGCATCATGGGATTATGAGATGGGACTGCATTTGAAGAAGTTACAGTAGACATGGCAGCACTGCTTGATGACACTACATCAACAAGATTTGGTATCATTCCACTTGATACAGCACTACCCAAACCTTCAAGCCCTGTGGGTCCCAGAGAAGTCAGCCCACTTAGACCTGTAATTGCACTAATTCCTAAGCTATGCACAAGTGATTGTGCTGCCATGCCTAAAGGCATGTCACCAGAGAAGCCATTTGACACTGAAGGATGAGGAAGTCCAGTAACATTGTGACCCACTGCTGCTCCTGCTAGTGAATGCTGCTGCTGTTGTTGCTGTTGCTGCTGCTGTTGTTGCTGTTGTTGCTGCTGTTGTTGTTGATGGTGATGGTGCTGTTGTTGTAGATGCTGAAGCTGCAACTGTTGTTGGTGATGTAGATGTTGTTGCTCTAAAGTTGGTGGCAAAGAATGGGAGGGATGCTGTTGTTGCTGCTGCTGCTGCTGCTGTTCTTGATGATGATGTTGGTGATGTTGCTGCTGTGGCTGTGGATGATGCTGTTGTTGATGCTGTTGCTGTTGCTGATGATGATGTTGAGAGTGTTGTCGTTGAAGTTGCTCTTCTTGCTGTTGCAGCTTTTGCTGTTGCTGCTGTTGTTTTAACTGCTGTTTATGCTGTTCTAACTGCTGTTTCTGCTGTTCTAATATTTTTTGTTGTTCCAGTTGTTTCTGCTGTTCTAACTGTTGCTTCTGGAGTTGCTTCTCCTGATACATTTGTTTTTCTTGTAACTGTTCCTTTTGCTCCTGTTGTTTCTGTTGTTCCTGCTTTTGTTGATCCTGAAGCTTTTGTTCTTGTTTTTGTTGTTCCTGTTGCTTCTGTTGTTCTGCTAGGTGTTGCTGTTGATCTTGAGATTGTGGTTTACTGGACTGCTGAGGCTGGGACTTTGGAGTGTTATTGCTGGTCAAAATATTTTTCAATTCAGACTTTCCTGAATCTACAAGTTTCCCATCTTCAGGTGCTGAAATGAAATGTTAAGACATTACCTCCACAAAACAATATTCATTACCATCTTAATAAGTAGTGCTCATAACACTGGCAAATCTAAGGTTTAATATTAATGATTAACCCCCTTCACTGTCATGCTGTCCCTGTCATGTCAATGCTGCTGGTGCTAAGTTATCACTGCAACTATTAGTCAGGCTTGACTCTCCTACCTTTTAATGTTTCAACAATACTCCAGTCTTTATTTTCACTGGCACACATCTAAGGTATCATCATAGGGATGGTTCCTTATTCTGAAGATGTAGTGTAACAGTGAAAATAAAGATTGTGAAATGTTGTTGGAACATAAGAAGGGTGGAATATTCAAGTCTGATGATCAAGATCCCTCAATGAAAGGTAAACTAAGCTATGAGCAATATGCTGCACATAACAAGCCGATCTTGTAGATTTGGGCTTTCTTTCTATAATGACGCATGTGAATTTTTGTTGTTTAATTCAGAGATATACTAGAGATGACAAGAGATCCCTTCAGTTGAGCCTCCCAAGCACACACAAGGGTATTGAAACACCTTATGTTCAGGTGATTACCCCTAAAGGACCAGAGGCAGCTATAGCTGCTTTGCAAATTTTTCGCTAAATTTAGCTACTTTTTATCAATTTTTGTAGTTCAGTCTTTGGTAATACTGTTTTTGAGCTAGTTAGGCTAATCTCTCAGTCTCTGCCCCATGCCTCTCACCACGGTCACACACAGCGAGTGATTCTAATGAGTCCTATTCCCTGCTCACTGCCTCTCACCCTTGCACCTCAATACCATGTGTATTACCTGTTCACAAATCGACCACCTGCTACATGTCTCAGTGTGAGTGCAATAGGGCGGGAACTTAATAAAACTGTTTTAGCATGGGTGAAGATAACTCAGGAGACAAGCCATATTCAGTCAGGTGAAACAGATGCATGGCTGGCAAGATACTTCAAGTCTCTCCCCCTCAACTCAGTCTCTCCATTATCACTACACATAGAGAACAGCTGGATAGAATTAATAGAAAGAGGAGTTGAGTACAAAGTCTATTTTATTCACTCTTCTACTGCAGGGCTAAGTTTAAAGTGTAGGTGAATATTTTTGGCGTTTAGCACTGGAGGGTCAGTCCCTAGTGAGATGGAAAATCACCACCACTGCCAATCCTTTAGGAGTTAAGCACTACATGGCAGAGATTACATAGTGAGGAGTGAAACTTATATAAGAAGCAGAATGAACTTAAACAAATGGTTTGGGAGGAGCAATGTGCAATATAATCTCAATATCCACAAGTCCCGGAGAAAGCTACTGAAACTTCATTTGAGATGCTGGGGGTGGAGAGAGAGAGAGAGAGAGAGAGAGAGAGAGAGAGAGAGAGAGAGAGAGAGAGAGAGAGAGAGAGAGAGAGAGAGAGAGAGAGAGAGATGAGAGAGAGAGAGAGAGAGAGAGAGAGAGAGAGAGAGAGAGAGAGAGAGAGAGAGCTGATATCCAATATATATTAGCTGACTAAAATAAAAATATAATGAAAACAATACACGATTAATATAAAATAAATAATAGAAAACAAATATTTTTGGGAAAGGATCACAAAACTACATAATTTACACAAAATATGAAAATACTTACCTGTAGATTGTTTATTTGTAGAAAGACCAAGGGTGACCTTTAAACTTTGTACACGAACACTGCTGAGTACTCCTTTGGAATCACCTTTACCTATAAAGACAAATGCTTGTTAATCTTTTTCTATTTTACATATTTACTTATTTTTAATGTGTCCCTATCAAATCCCATAATTAGAAAATGGCTGGAAACATTTCAACTGATGTTTATATTCTGCAAACACTAACTCCCAGAAATTTTACTCATCTCTGCAGTAAAACATCTTCAGTAAAATCATAATAATAATGGTGTACTACAGAAATAATTTTGTCTAATTTCATACTGCAGACATTTCCAAAATTTATAGTCACCAATTATAAGTCAGAAGGGAGTAAATAAAATTACATCTATGGTTAATAAGTACCTAGAATCATTTTCATCAACCCCTTCATTACAAAAATATTATCCTACAATTGACAAAATCCTCTAATGGTATCTAAAATGAAGTTCAAAAAGAAACTGAAAAGAAAACATATACTTTGTATTTGCATAATCCTTAAGTTTCAAGTTATATAAGTATTGCAGATGTAAGTTTGCAAATTTGCTTCAGCAAAAGTGAATTTTCATTTGCAATGTCTATCCCTGACTGATATCTTAGTATCTTTGCAGTAGTGCCTACAAATATTGCCAATGAAAGAAAAGGACCAGGTTACTCTGTCTAAATATAACTTCACTTCACAGCATAACCATTTCCTAACTGTTCTCTTGGATACACTCTTCTCTCTCTCTTCCTCTCATTCTCCCACTCAAAGATACCTTGGTCATTCACAATTTGTATTCCAGAGAGATCTTTCCTCTCATTCTCCCACTCAAAGATACCTTGGTCATTCACAATTTGTATTCCAGAGAGAGAGAGAGAGAGAGAGAGAGAGAGAGAGAGAGAGAGAGAGAGAGAGAGAGAGAGAGAGAGAGAGAGAGAGAGAGAGAGAGAGAGAGAGAGAGAGAGAGAGAGAGAGAGAGAGAGAGAGAGAGAGAGAGAGAGAGAGAGAGAGAGAGAGAGAGAGAGAGAGAGATGGGGGGATAACAATACTAAAAGCTGTGTATGGTACAAAACAGTTATGGCAAATGATTAAAATTACAAAAGTAATTTTATAATCCTACTTTATTATATAAATGAATAGAATAGTTAATTAACTCTTCAAATTTTAACCTAATGCATTTGAAATGGCTTAGTGCTATTTTGCCACTACTGCCACTGTCTACCACAAAAGCCACTTGTTCAGACTGCAAAACATGTCTTAAATCATCACCTGCTAACTCAAGGAGTCAACTGAATTTTCATTCATTTGTGGAAATGAACTTGCCTTTTTTTTACAATAATGAATAAGTATGAACATATCATCATTTAAAATTTTTCTATAGTGTTAAGCAAGTGGTTACTGTGATGACAATGGCAGTAGTGAGTCATTACCAGTCTTGTCTGCCAGTCATTTTATACAAAGAAACGTTAAGACTTTGTAACATTTAATACTTTGTTTCTGTTGCACCATGCACTACAGCTAACTGGATCTGAAAGACTCAGTTACTATAATACAAGAAATGCTGAGGCAAACAACTGGACTGACTGAAGTGGGGAGTACCTTTGGTTGTGGTACTCCTGTTGGTGCCAATGCAATTCCTGTATCTTATCTTTATCCTGTTAACTTAAAGCATTTAATGGTCACCACTAGAACACTAAGACACTATCCTCCTCTGCCCTTCCATAATAAGCTACATAAAATGTTGATAAGACTAGATGAGATGGCACATGGGCCATATTTTTGTTCTTCCCACTCACCATGGCTAGAACACAGATAATGCACATTGCTTTGCAATGTCCTGTAGCCCACATGTGAACACATTCCTCAACATACTGTACTCTGGGTAGGTTTGTTTGAAAAGTTTTACGTTTTTTACTTAGAAATAAAATTAGTATTTTTATGATCTATTCTTGTTACTTCCCTTGGAGAGAGAGAGAGAAAAAAAAAATTAAATCTACTATTCTGAAACATAAAAACTTTCCAAAATCCAAAATGTCTAGTCCTAAAGATTTTGGATTAAAGATACTGGGGCCATATAACCTGTGAATCTTTATATCCGTCTCTAACACTCAACTGCCATATAGTATGAAAAATGAGAAAATAACTTCAAATACATACCATGGCTGCCCTTGATTATAATACTTACTTATAGTTGCATGAACCATTGGGGTATTGTGGTTGGTGGATGATGGATTTGAGTTTGGGTTGGAAAGCTTTCGATTCTCTCCTTTTCCTCCCCCTTGATGAGGCTGTTGATCCTGTTGCAGCTTTTGCTGATGCTGATACTGTTTCTGTCATGGCAACCATTATGATAAATCCCAACTCTAATTGCTGCAGTTGCTGATTTTTTGTTACGCATGACATGAGACTATATCTGTGCCAAAAACACAAAACCTGATAAGTTTGGATTCCAATAAAAATTTCATCAGGTTCTGAGTTTTAGGCTCAATACTAAATTCAAATTAATAGTCTAGAGTAAGTGATTTAAGGACATAATCCAAAATTATCAGAATTTAGAGACTAAGATAACTATGTGATACAGAAATGAATGGTTCCATGTGGAAAGTGATCTTTTCATAGTGACATACAAAACATACAATAGGAAATGTAGATAATCCTTTTACAACCACCTCAAGAGTTTCAGGAACATTTCATAAATGTATGAGTAAGTTTATGTTGCCACAATTACTATTCAAACACCTAGTTCTTCCATGACTCAGATATTTCTTAACTGAACCTAATCTTTCTTTCAAAAACATCTCTCTCTCTTGCTGCTAGGTAATGCAAATTACTAACATTTCAAGGAATTCCTTTGTAAAGGTGGGCCATAGGAAAAGAACAAGTGATAAAAAAAGTTTTGAGGTACATCAAGATAAGTATTTGGATCATTGATCTTTCCTTTATCAATTACATGACTGCAGTAAATATACACTCCCTCAGTGCCTTCTAGTTGGACAAGTTATAGGTATACATCTTCAGAAGTTCCATTTTGGTCAGGAAGTAGTTGTATTTATCACACACTTGAAAATAAAAATAAATAAAAGTAAATGAATAAATAAATAAATAAATAAAATATAAAAAATAAAACGTTAGCTTCGCATAGATGATGACATCGCACGAATAAATACCAAGCCAGATATCCCAAAACGATGCTGACTGCATTTTCTGAAGACAGAATGTGTGTCAATGTATCTGTCAAAACTTAATAATACACTAAAACCCCAACAAACTTTGGAAGATGAAGTTTTTCTTAAAATGACAATCTTGTTTTGCATGTCTTTAAAATATTGCTAATCAGTTTTTCATAAACTGTACACTGAAAGTGCTAGCAACAAATCCCAATATTATCATTTGTATTATTGTAAAACAACAAATTATTTGAACACTTGAATATGCTGAATGTGCTCAGGTTTCACATTTCAGGAATCTGGCCTTTAAACTGTTATCACACAAATATTGAACACACCAATTAGATATATTTACTTTACTGAAGTAATATCATAGCACACCTCCAATTTCAGGTTCAGTACGAGACTAATGAAATGCTGAGCTTTACCGATATGAAACTTAAGTAATCACTGTGTATATGTATAATGGTCATTATGATTGACTTAAACAGATACTTTGTTTTTTGGAAATATGTATGTATTAAAATCTGAACCACACAATTCAAATACAACCAAAGTAAAGAGCCTCTCATTCAAACACTTTTTTTTTCTTTTGCTATTTTTACCTGTCAGGGAGACAAGAGACAGTTCCTTTGACATGCTTAAGCACAAATACAACACAACTTTGAAGATGTCACAATAGATGGATGTATCTGGGCACAAATATTCTATTTAATAATGAGTCAGTATCACATACAGTGCACATATGTAAAGAAAATGTGAGTTAGCTTACCTGTGAAGGATCTACTTTTTGTTTCTTGGGCTTGCGATTTCCTGGAAATGAAGATAACAAAATTTAGAAAGAATAACTACAAACAAACAAATAAATAAGCAAACACACACACACACACACACACACACACACACACACACACACACACACACACATACCAGCATGTGAAATTAGTGAATTACATACATACATACACACACACACACACACACACACACACACACACACACACACACACACACACACACACACACACACACACACACACACACACAAATAAATAAATAAATAAATAAGTAAATAAATGAAATAAATGAAATAAATGAAATAAATAAATAAAATAAAAAAAATAAAAAATAAAAAATAAATAAATTAATTAATTAATAATAAATACAAATGAATAAATAAATAATAAATAAAAAAATAAATAAATAAAAATAATAGTAATATGTAATAATAATAATAATAATAATAATAATAATAATAATAAAAATAATAATAATAATAATAATAATAATAATAATAATAATAATAATCATTATTATTATTATTATTATCATTATAATAAATAAATAAATAAATAATAGAAATATAAAGAAGCTTTTTTTTAATAATTTAACAAAAATTATCATGGTGAACCAAAAGCTTATTAGTGACAGATAATTAATTCAACATCAATACAAGGTCATGAACACAGTATGTATATAGAAGTTACATGTTCTTCCTTAATATTATTCATCCAATGGGAAAGGAAATCTTCAGTCTCAGTCGCATTTGGTACTAACCTGAAGACAACTCAAGACAATCAAGTACAGGATAAAATAATTTAGCAAATGATCTTTGATATAATCTGGATAAAATAATTTAGCATGTGCTCTTTGATATAATCTGTCACACCAATTTATATATTTTGGTAGTAAATATCTATCTCATTTAATCTACTTATTCTTGCTGTAAGTCAAGTTTCAAGGGGAATGGCAGGTGAAGGCCAATGATTTTGTTAGAACTGTCAACACAAATAATGACAAGACAATAAAAGAAAAAGAAAGATTACACACTAGTATGTCCGAATGTGGATTATCCTTATATATATATATATATATATATATATATATATATATATATATATATATATATATATATATATATATATATATATATATATATATATATCAGTTAGATGAAGCTGCAGATAACACCTCATATAAATACTGCCTCACAGATTTTGTGGAATGCTGACAATGTTGCAATATCTCTTGTATATACCCTGTCTGTATGTCCATTTATTTGTGTATTTGTCCTCTTCTATGAAAACATTAAGCTCTACATGAAGATGCCCAAGTTCCATCACATTTGTGATTTATAGCAAACTATAGTAAACTAGATATGTATTATTAGTACATTTGATATCATGTGTCAATTTATTTCTAACAACAGTTCCTAAAAACATCTCCAAACAGATAGTCATGACATTATTATTATTATTATTATTATTATTATTATTATTATTATTATTATTATTTTCATTTTCTTATTTTTTTTATTTTTTATGCATGCTATAATGCATTCTTCTTCAACCTCTTTTTCTTTTAAAAATGTTTAATACTTGACCTTGCCCTTAAAAATGCATTCTTTCATTAATATCTGTGTTGTATTCATTTAGTGTTTTCTATGTACTCTAAAAACTGTCGTGTGGGAAACAAATTTATATACAAGGTGGGACTGTAGGATGTGGTGGTTTTCAAATCAATATAGAAAACCTGTAGGACTTACTACAAATAAAACAAATACAATAAACTCTACATTTGGTAATTCATTATCCAGTTAATTTCTTGAGAATATTTTGTAAGTGGTTACCACATTACTGTGTTAACACATTCAATCAATCAACTCTTAAGATTATATATGACTCACTCCAGTAAACTTACATTAATATTTCTGACCTCAGTAATGATGTATTCCTTAAACTCCTGAGTATTCCTTGGTTCTGTTCAGTACACTTTAAATATCCCTAAAGGAAAGTCAGGAATTGAGGTCTGAGGAATAAATATCACTTTACTGAAATACATTGTGGATGATTTAGTGGCAAAACTAAATGTTTGACACCATGATGACCACTTAAAAAAATGTTGCTTTCATGAAAAGACCTCTGGATAATAAATTGCCATATACAGATCTTACATTAGCATTTGTTTTACTTACTGGAAACTCTACAAGTTTTCTATATTGATTTGAAAACTATCATGTCCTACTATTCCACACACACACACACACACACACAAACACACTTGCCTGTTTACCATTCATAGTGTGGTGCTACAAACATTTATATTAAATGCACATACACACATGTTGATTTAAATGATATATAGTTGGAACAAAGGATAGAAAATGGAATTTAATGTAGGTGTCACATGATAGAAATATAATGTATGAATGTAACTATATGCATGCACATATACATATGCAAACATAATCATATTCAAACATACATAAATACACATTTAATTCTCCCTCAAAATTATTTTAGTTTGATATTCAATTCCTCAAGACAACCTGTCTCCTTTCACTTTACCATGCCATTTCACATTGCCTGATGCCCTGGATATCACCAGCATGTGGTTTTCACTCTGTCCTACACATATCTTTTGCTCTCTCAAGAGCTTATGGTTGACTCAATGGTCTCTTACCTGATGTGAAGGTACAAGAAACCACCTCTGTATTTTTATTCCTAAAGTGAAACAAGACTCATCTCAGCTACCCACCCATAAGGAGGATAAAAAAATAAATGATGTCTAATACGTTTCTGAACTGAATAGGGTTTACTAAAATGGTCAAGTTAAATGACAAAGAAATCTTGGTTTATTAAGCATTGTAATTTGAGTCTGTGCCTCTGACAAGATAGAATGAAAATGTTTCTTCAACAGGATAGGAATGTGCCAAAGTTCACTATTTTGTGTTGCACATTTCTTCATTAAGTAGGTTGCCTGGGAAGTCACCTGTATGGTCAACCTTGAGGCCTCAAGAATAAATTTTATATATATCATAGTTTTCTCTGCACAACATAGTAAAGTACAACACACACACACACACACACACACACACACACACACACACACACACACACACACACACACACACACACACACACACACAAACGCGATCTGACTCATATCCCAGCACATTGCACTTCTACAAACACATGCATTCTACAAACAACCATTTCCCACACATATGATTGGCATAATAAAACCTAATATGTAAGTCCTACTTTTTTTTCAAAATCACAATTTAAAATTCTAAAGAAATGTGAAATATCTATTATGTATTTCATGGCATTATATATAAGCTTAAACATATGCTCACTTTTTACTCATGTTCAAGCACACATACATTGTGTGCACATAATTTTCTCTTCCCAAATCCCTAGCTGCTTATAGAATCTAAAATATGACCTAGTTTTCCATAACCAGGTCCTTATCTATGTTGACTAGCACCCACTGCTTAGAGCTCTGGACATCAACACCATACCATCCCTAATGACTGTTTGAGTCCACTCAACTCTGCCCTATATATATCTTTTGGTCCTCAAAAATTTAGGGTTCTTTTTTGTTTTGGGGGCCTTACAACTTTTCAATTTTTATTTCAAAATATAAAATTATTTACTGTTCTCTTTTTTTATGAATGATACACATTTAAAAGTTCTGTTAATAGCATAAAAAATTGGCATATGTGGTAAAAGTAGCTTGGCTGATTAATCACACCAATCCTTGAAATAGTGTACAGAATATATTTGAAGTCCCTGTATAAGGGGGAACCAAGGGATGAAAGCAATTTTTAACCGTTCCCTATAAACTTTTGAGTTTTATGTAAATCAAGGATGTATAAAAAATAAATAAATAAATAAATAAATAAAATATAAGTAGTTATTTCACACCTGATAACAGGTAGAACATAGAAATCAAATTCAATAAAAAATATAAATAAGAATAAATAAATAATAAAATAACAGTAATAATAATACCTATAATGATGATAATAGTAACAACAATTATCATAAAAGAGCTGAGGATGATTCATTTTACTTTCATTACATATGCTGATAATCATTTAAGGATAAATAGTTAGAAGTGGTAGATACTAAAATACAGTATCTTAATGTAATGTGATTTTCAGAATCATGTAATAATGTGCAATATTGCAATGCAATGAAAGTATGATAGCTCTCATATGAAGAATAGTAGAACATTTAATATCTTCTTTTACCAGCTTAAGGAATGCAAGACATTAGGTACGATAATTACTAATAAACTAATAAACCTGTACCAAAGGCTTCAGAAGAACTGGTAGATAATATACATATTTGCAAGCATTTTGTGATCTTTAAGTGACTGGCTAATATGTTACAAGAGTTACACCTGAATATTGGTTTTGTATATACAAGAACAAGTTTTTTAAGTACCATTATCAGCAATTAAAATTATCACCTGCATTCTCATATTTACATCTAAAATTATTAAGAATCTATAAAAGTATTACTTATTCATCTCACAATTATAAACCCAACTTTGAGAGAGAGAGAGAGAGAGAGAGAGAGAGAGAGAGAGAGAGAGAGAGAGAGAGAGAGAGAGAGAGAGAGAGAGAGAGAGGAGAGGAGAGGAGAGGAGAGGAGAGGAGAGGAGAGGAGAGGAGAGGAGAGGAGAGGAGAGGAGAGGAGAGGAGAGGAGAGGAGAGGAGAGGAGTCATTCTATATGAATGGAAACATTTAATAAGTTAGCAAATAAATGTTCGAAGGTAAAAATATACACTGTACTATGATCAGTGTTGATTTTAAATGACCACATTATTAACTGATTAAATCTGATAATTTTATTCAAGAAAAGTAGAGTTTGTCATATTTCATCTACAGCAAAGTGCAAAAATGTTGATTACTCTACATCCTTCAAGCATATCCACAAAACTCATTATTCTAACTACCTAGTGAAAGCCTATATCTCTCCCAAAAGAAAACATCTGAATACTAACATAATGCTAAAACTTGCCACATATCAATACATGTTTCTACGTTAAAGGAGCTAGCACTCCACAAGTGGTCTTCACGATCTTGATAATATTTTAGATTCCTCTTGATATCTTGATATTGCAGCTCACATTCAATGGCTTTAATTATCATGCTGAGAAGAAATGGCATGAAAATATGAATAAAAATCATTAATGCAGGTTACTAAATCACAAGTTAAGGGTCACTTACCGGAGGATGCAGCTGAGATGTAAGGATTTACGACACCCTAGGTTAACACAAACATTATGGAGGAAATGGTGTGTTAAAGTGGAGTTTCAAAAATGTTTCCAAGTGTGTATTTTCAATGAGGATCACCAGAGTGCAATCTGTGTCCAGGGGACATGGGACAAAGAAATAGTTAGTTAGAAGGATGACTCATTTATTTTTATAATACAACATTTGTATCTGCTAATAAAGACACAAACACATTTTAAGTTGACAGTGATGCACCAGGAGGAGTACATACCACTTTCTTAGTTCATATGTACAGTGGTGGTCTGGCCACGGGCTCACAATAACGCTTGGCAATGTTCAACTGATAGCTTATTGCTCACTTGAAATTAAGCAAACGCACCTAAATACAGAAGATATACTAGACCTAAAAGATGTGGTAGCAGAAAAGACCTGCCCTTACATCCATGGAGAATCATTACAATCCTTACATTATCTCACAGCATCACCTAAGGTTACAAAAATTTAATGTATTTTTTGTAGGATAAAAAATATTGTGAAAGTACAAATTCTTTAAATAAAGAACTTAAGCCTATTTTTAGATGGAGCTTTACAGTTATACATTACTGGAATTATGATGCACCATTTTTCAATACTGGTATTGAAACAGATACAACACTGCTAACATCCTCACTCTTAGATTTGCACTCATACAATCACTCACTCTTTGAGAGGTTACTGCACTAGGGTGGAAGGATGGCTTAGCTGATGTTACAAGTCTTTTATCAGATCCTCCCGCTCTCAGGTACTGGTATGCTATACCCCTTCCACCGCAGAACAAGGTATCAGCACATTTGCCACTGCAATGCAAGAGTTTTACACTGCGGACTGACATGTTCAGTGGAAGGGGTTGAATACCCTCTGCAGTGGGTTTGTGATGATACCTTGTGGCCTATGGATCCAGACCACATGAAGCCAGTGAGTGCAAACAATGTGTTGGAGGCCAGCAAGCCGGCAGCATCATGTGCTCACTTGGTCCAAGGCAGTGAAACTGAACAGGAACAACTTTGGCCCCCAACTCAAAAAACCTTGAAAATTATGAAAATATGTAACAAAATAAACCTGTAATCCTTTAATTTCACTCTGGCCAACCCAACCCTTCATTTCCCTCTGGCACTCTGGTGTGAGTGAAACAGTGAGCAATAAGCCACCATTCACACTGTCTGCCACGTGTAGGTGTGACCCAGCCTGACCTCGCTCATGCCAATCAACAGCTCCACAATGCATCTTGGTGCACAAACTCGCTGACCCCTGAACACATCCCTGCACTCTGGCCTGATCCTTACAGTACAATCTTTGTGCCTTGTTCTTGTGTCCACAGTGGTGGGGAGAGACAAGCCATTAACATAACTTTATTATAAATGAGAGAGAGAGAGAGAGAGAGAGAGAGAGAGAGAGAGAGAGAGAGAGAGAGAGAGAGAGAGAGAGAGAGAGAGAGAGAGAGAGAGAGAGAGAGAGAGAGAGAGAGAGAGAGAGAGAGAGAGAGAACTTGGGACAGCACAAGCAAAGATCATAAAGGAAAAGAGAAAGGCAGCACTGTCATGTTTGGGGCTTGGTGGATGCCAACAGCCCCAGCTTAACTTATAATATAAATAGGTTCATGTGCCAAAACCATCTGGCACACTGGGAATGAACTGACTATTTACAAATGAATAAAAAATGGGAAAAATATATCAGCTGAATGACGTAACAATATTGGTCACAATGATATAAAATCTGTTTTCCCATAGGGAGAGAAATGCACATCTAACCTGCTTCTGAGTCTGAGGAATCTGAAGATGACGATGAAGATGATGATGAGGATGAATCACTGTCTGAGGAGGAGGAGCTGGATTCTGTTAATCGTGATGTGCCTCCCCCAACTACATCTACACTCCTGTTTTCATCTGTAAAAAAAAAAAGAAAGTTAAAAGCCATGTATATAATTCAAATTACAAGTACATATAATTATAATAATAAAAGATTGCATTCAACGTAATTTTTCGATATAAGTAAATTATTAAATAGTTACTTGAATCAACTGAATCAAAACCATTCCCATAACATACAAAAAGGCTGACATATCTTTGGGTGAACAAAGTTAAAGTTGTGATGACTGCATGTACTAAATTTCATAACTTTAAACTTTCAAAGAAATTACATTATGAAAGAGAGAGAGAGAGAGAGAGAGAGAGAGAGAGAGAGAGAGAGAGAGAGAGAGAGAGAGAGAGAGAGAGAGAGAGAGAGAGAGAGAGAGAGAGAGAGAGAGAGAGAGAGAGAGAACACTGAGATGCCAGTCCCATAAAAGGGTCCAAAGCAGTAGTAAAAAAATTGAAGGATAAATGTCTTGAAACCTCCCTCTTGAAGGAATTCAAGTCATAGGAAGGTGGAAATACAGAAGCAGGCAGGGAGTTCCACAGTTTACCAGAGAAAGGGATGAATGATTGAGAATACTGATTAACTCTTGCATTGGAGGTGGACAGAATAGGTGTGAGAGAAAGAAAAAAGTCTTGTGCAGTGAGGCCATGGGAGGAGGGGAGGCATGCAGTTAGCAAGGTCAGAAGAGCAGTTAGCATGAAAATAGCAGTAGAAGACAGCTATAGAGATACAACACTGCAGCGGTGAGAGAGAGGCTGAAGACAGTCAGATAGAGGAGAGGAGTTGATGAGATGAAAAGCTTTTGATTCCACCCTGTCTAGAAGAGCAGTATGAGTGGAACCCCCTCCCCCAGACATGTGAAGCATACTCCATACATGGATGGATAAAGCCCTTGTACTGAGTTAGCAGCTGGGAGTGTGAGAAAAACTGGCAGAGATGTCTTAGAATGCCTAACTTCATAGGAGCTGTTTTAGCTAGAGATGAGATGTGAAGTTTCCAGTTCAGATTATAAGTAAAGGACAGACTGAGGATGTTCAATGTAGAAGAGGGGGACAGTTGAGTGTCACTGAAGAAGAGGGGATAGTTGTGTCAAATGGACAGAAGGTGAAATTGAGTTTTCGAGGCATTAAACAATACCAAGTTTGCTCTGGCCAATCAGAAACTTTAGAAAGATCAGAAGTCAGGCATTCTGTGGCTTCCCTGCGTGAAATGTTTACTTCCTGAAGGGTTGGACGTCTATGAAAAGACGTGGAAAAGTACAGGGTGGTATCGTCACCGTAGGAGTGGATAGGACAAAAGTTTGGTTTAGAAGGTCATTGATGAATAACAAGAAGAGAGTGAGTGACAGGACACAACCCTGAGGAACACCACTGTTAATAGATTTAGGAGAACTGTGACTGTCTACCACAGTAGCAACAGAACGGTCAGAAAGGAAACTTGAGATAAGTTAGAGATTACATTACATATAAATTACTAATTACATATAAATGAAACAGTAGCAGAAGCTTTAAATCCCATTTTTTTTACTTGGAACTGTGCTAACTTTGCAGCAGTTATAGAACAGCAGCTAATCACAATTATGAGTAAGTTATGTAGAAGTCTATGTAAGGAATCAATATCAAAACAATTTGAAAAGGTATGTTTTATACACACACACACACACACACACACACACACACACACACACACACACACACACACACACACACAGTAGGATACAAGACAATGCATGGTTGTGATAACATACAACTGCCATAAGGCACTGATATTTTAATGAAATCAGAATAATGAACCAAAACTATGTGCAAGCAATGAAATTTTAATAAAAATTTAATCAGAATAACAAACTAAAACTCGCAAGACTAACTTGCCAGCTATGCAAGCCATTGCTCACCCATCCACCACCAGTGCCACTTTCCATGAACCAACAACGTAAACATTCAGTCCACCAACTCCATGTATACAAGTAGCAGCCAAACAAGCTCATCTGTACAATAAAGTTAGTTTAGGGCACTCTATATAGTTGTTATCTCAAATGTAGTATTGCAAATGTGCTTTGGTGTATTCATTTATTTATTTATTTTTTTTTTACATTGTTTTCTAGTTTCTTGGGATCAATTAATCTTTTCCCATAACGCACATTTGCCATAACGAATGCTACACTGGAAGGAATCATATTCGTTGTCATGTACTCTATTGTGTGTGTGTGTGTGTGTGTGTGTGTGTGTGTGTGTGTGTGTGTATATATATATATATATATATATATATATATATATATATATATATATATATATATATATATATATATATATATATAATTATACATATGTCATCCTTCATTGCCTAATGAAATCTTGCTATGTCATATGATCATATACACCTTGTATGACAATTTTTGCTTTCAATTCCCTTTTGAACGAAATACATTGAAAACATTCTACTTTCCACTTCAAAATTTTTATCAAACTTCATCAAGGCATTCTCTCTCTTCTCACTGCTTCACTCAAATTTGCTCCTGTTTCTCACTACTTGGAATGTCTCATTACAATGGCAACATAATGCTCTTTTCATTACATTCCTCACTCATGTATTTTTTTTTTTTTTACAAAATTGCACCAACATAATTTCACCCACAATAAAAGTACACAGCAGTTTAATTACATTACAAAACTAATCAACTTAATTTCTTTCAACTGGAAGTTTCATGACCAACTTCATGTGCAATTCAATTTTTGTATGGGGTTCATGGCAATACAGTAATTATTACAATGTCTATCATTACAAAAACCTACTGCAAATATAGTATGAACCAACTATGTCAAGGATTTAGTTATTGGTATCAGTGTAGAATAACTTTCTGTATATATTGGATGTTTCAAATGATATCAATATTTGTCAACTGTTTGTCTGGTAACTCAGGTCTGTTAATAGCCATGTCTTTGCTTCACATTTCTTTGCTTCAGTAAATGACACATATTTCCATAATGACAATATTAAACCATCTTAGTTTATGGGTAACAACAATTAATCCAGGAAAGGTCTTGGTGAATATCTTTGCTAGAGAAAACATATTACCTTATGTCATTACAACAGACAAATATGAGAAATTGGGGACTTTATTAAGGCCTTTTTTTTTCTCCTCTCTCCATGTTCAACCATCTTCTAGGTTTAAGGACAGTTGGGGAAGGGGTGGGGGGAGAGAGAGAGAGAGAGAGAGAGAGAGAGAGAGAGAGAGAGAGAGAGAGAGAGAGAGAGAGAGAGAGAGAGAGAGAGAGAGAGAGAGAGAGAGAGAGAGAGAGAGAGACTGTTACTTTCGACTGATAATGTTTTTATAACACCATATCTAATCTGTTCCTTTCTACTTTATAGTGAAAATTAAATGACATCTTTTATTAAACTATAACCAATCTGCTCCTCTTTCCTTCATAATAAACAGATTTTAGTCTCAATCAATTCATAAAAATAGTGTCAATTGCTCCAGTTCTAAGAGTAATCTATTTAAATCTAACATTTGTTCCAAGAAACTCCACTGTGATAACATCCATGTCAAATACTCACAACATCCATTCCTACACCTCATCCTTGCACCTCAATTTCTCACTTCACAATTCATCCTCCAAGGTTATGTTCTTAATTAATTATGTAAACCAACACTCATGCATTTCAAATGAAATTCTTTTTCAGGTTATGTTATGAGGTTTTCTTAATTATTTATGTAAAACCAACCCTCAAGCATTTCATGGTGAAATCCTTTATCAGGTCAAGTTACATTCTCCACTGCACCACAGCTCCCTCACTAGACAAGACAGTCTTCCATACACACTTTAATTACATGTAATATCCACTCCACTTACACAAGCACCTCTCATTTCTATCATAGGAATCATAGACCTCTGACTTTAATTTCAATGACATGTTTCACCGTCACATCTTAATTGTTTTGAATTATCCTTTATATTTTCAAAGCTTTGTCATGCCTCTCATCATATACATTAATGATCATTTTCCCCTCTTCTCCTTCAGTGTGGAGTTCATTTGTCTCCATCAAAGCTTTCACACCTACTAAAGATGGTCAATATATTTCAGTTCATTTTTACTTGTTTCATGTATAAACCATATATTCAATCTTACCAAATGCTGCGTCTTGGACTCAGTAATGAATTAGTAACGTGTTATATGAAAGGCAAAAATAATGACTTAATTACTTTATTTTCTCAAATGCCATTGCCTTACATTTACCCACATCAACTTCAGGTTTTCTCCACTCACAAGGACAGAATCTGATTATTATTTCCAAGGGAGAATACTGTATTTTAAGTTATATGTATATATATATATATATATATATATATATATATATATATATATATATATATATATATATATATATATATATATATATATATATATATATAAGCTTTTTGTCGTAACACACCCACCCTGGGCTTAAGGTTCTTTGTGTCCATCAACAGTGTCCTTATGTAAGTATGAATAATGAAATTACTTCAAATAGGCACAATTTAAAATTGTGATGGCATGCCCGTCCCCTTCCATTAAACACTACAAATTTTGTACAAATTGTACAAATTTTCATCCAAATGTTCTACTTTTTTCTTCTCCCCAATTGTGGTAAGAGGATGCTATCTGTACAACAGTTTGGGCAATCTGAACCAGAGCTGTAGCTATATGCCTAAAGACTGGGGCAATTAATATCTCAAGTCTAGAGCCTTGTGTCTCCTGGAAGAGGCTACATAGCTATGTGCTCCAGTCTTTGGTGAAAAATTTTATTCACTATTCAGTGTTCATTAATCTGCAAATGTTTGTTGATAAAAGGACAATAGATTACCCATCTGCCAGGAACAAAAATGTTGCCTAAAGTCAGCAGAACAATGGAGGAGGAGCTGCCCTGAGAATCACAAAAACTATTTGCCGCTTCCTCTCTCCTTGCCACCCACCACCTCTTCCTTCTCACTTCCTGGTTAATCCCACACCACCTACCATCTCAGCAAAGAAGGCAAAGAAGATACTTGGCCAATCAAGAGAAGAACGAGTATGAAGCAAGGAATTTCCAAGGTGAAATCAAAAGCATTTTATATCAACTCATAACTGGCTGTCTTCAGCCTCTCTTTGCCACAAACTTGCCTCTTGTTATTTTCATGCTAACTGCATGCTTCCCATTCCTCCCCATGGCCACACAGCAGGAGACTTTTTACTTTCTCTCAACCCTATTCTGTCTACCTCTCTAATGCAAGAGTTAACCGGTATTCTCAATCTTTCATCTCTTTTTCTCATAAGCTCTGGAACTCCCTGCCTACTTCTGTATTTCCCATTCCTACAACTTGTCCTAGGCTAGAGCCCCCTCTTACAAAGAAAATAAATAAATCACTAGGTGGCACCTTGTGACACCCCTAACTGTGAATGGGCAATATTGTGTTGATGCTTGAGATGCAGCTTCCTGCCAAGGTAATCACAGAAGGGGATCAGAGGCTTAAATAGACTTAAAAATGTATTTCTAACAATGTATCATAGTTTATAAATTTTTTTATTATAATTTGGTAAACCTCATTTCCTTCTATTCCTAATAAAGAGAGTACACAAAAGTAGGTTCTCCTGATTTTTTTACTGAGTGACTATTGTATATGTCATTTTTGGATGAAATAACAATGTGTACTCATTAAGTTTTCCCAGAGAAATTTGCATTACTCCAAATGACTCTCAGACACCTCACCTCCATTGCATTCAATCTCCTCTTCTCTCCTATTTCTACTCACATCTTCCATGTCTAAACCCCACATGAAAGCATTTGGTACCACATCTTATACAACCTGCTTTTTCATTAATTCCATGTTATCTACATCTAAAACATTTTCCATTCCATGTGATCTACATATAAATAACGTTATTTTCTTCTACAATTTCCTTCATTTCTTTTAAATCTAATTTTTTCATTCAGTTCAAGTACTGTTATTTTCTTCTACAAATTCCTTCACTTCTTTTAAATAAAAATTTTCATTCAGTTAATTATTTTACTCTTTCCCTTATTTAATCTAAGTTCCCTTTCAGACATCCTTTCAAATTTCTCTACCAACAATTCAGTACCACCTGCAAATAGTACCCAACTCTTTCATTCTTTACCACAGGCATTGCCCTCATTCAAACTTATAACAAAAATTTCTTGCATTTCAACTACTTCAAAACTGTATCCATGTGAACGAAACAACCATGGAAACATCACACATCCTTCTCACAATCCTAATGAAACAGAAAACAAATTACTCATGGTGTTTTGCACAACACAAGGCTTTTGGGGAGAACTCACTCCCAATTACTTAGGCTGCCTAGCTAATATCCAGGCTTGCTCTATATATCATTCACAACATGGGAAATTTTATCTAATGTATGAATTAATCAACTGTAGTCTGAATATTCCAAAATATCAATTAATCTAAGCTGGGTAATAATTATACCTTTGTGAAAGATTTCTATCCACACCTTATCTCCCCTACTCCTGCTAAGCACACACTTAACCACAGTCTTCTTATGAGTTGCCTAAATCTTCCATCATCTGGTCCCCATCCTTAATCAACAAAGAGATGCAACAGAAAGGAGTAGTCAATTCAGCATACTTCACCCATAATCAAACTACGTTGCCAAATGCCCCTATCCCCCAGTAGGGACAGTTATCACATGGCCCAACTCAAATTCAGTCAGCATTCTGGACATACCCAAGACAGAAACTTACCTTCTACCCTTTCCCACCTCTCAAGTCTTTATTTCCCATTAGACACAAATATTTTCCTTGCCCCACTGAAAGCAACTGCACTTCCACAGTAGTCATTATTATGTATTATCCCTTTGATAAGTGACTCGAGTTACCCATCTGTTACAATAAATAAACTGATTACTCCACTCCCAGATATCACCAACAAACTACCATCATATTCGTGTACCCCTGAAGTAGGTATACTAATGTAATATTTATTATTTTTTGCAAAACTCATTAAAAATTACAATATTAACTTGTATTAGTTATGTACACACCTATCTTAACTCATGTTTAGTACAAAGACCTTGAGCCATCCTTCTAAAAGCCATACATATGTAGATTTTTCAGCTACTAATCTACTTTCTTCCCAATAAATTGTTCATCATAACTAATAGTTTTTAGTATAACTACACCCACACACAACCTTCTACTCACCCATTCATTCCTATTGATCATCCTCACATAAGAGAGAGAGAGAGAGAGAGAGAGAGAGAGAGAGAGAGAGAGAGAGAGAGAGAGAGAGAGAGAGAGAGAGAGAGAGAGAGAGAGAGAGAGAGAGAGAGAGAGAGAGAGAGAGAGAGAGAGAGCAACTAAGATCTTGACATATAACTTTTGCACCATATCACATTAATTTCTAATACTATATAACCTTTATGCAGTGGTACAAAACTATCATCCTTCATTTATTTTGTATTTCTGTGTTTTATTGCACAATCACACTAAAATTCTCTGGTAATTCCAACTGCACTTACAGTCTTACATATTTTTAGTCTTGCCATTGCTCTCTCTCTACCTCCTGTATATCAATATATCTGCACACACATTACATCACTGGCATTTTTTTTTTTTTTCAGTAAATTTCCACAGTAACTTTTCCCACACTCTTTTCACTTCCACATAACTAATTGCAGGAACTCAACCATCTCTCTCTCTCTCTCTCTCTCTCTCTCTCTCTCTCTCTCTCTCTCTCTCTCTCTCTCTCTCTCTCTCTCTCTCTCTCTCTCTCTCTCTCTCTCTCTCTCTCTCTCTCTCTCTCTCTCTCTCTCTCTCTCTCTCTCTCTCTCTCTCTCTCTCTCTCTCTCTCTCTCTCTCTCTCTCTCTCTCTCTCTCTCTCTCTCTCTCTCTCTCTCTCTCTCTCTCTCTCTCTCTCTCTCTCTCTCTCTCTCTCTCTCTCTCTCTCTCTCTCTCTCTCTCTCTCTCTCTCTCTCTCTCTCTCTCTCTCTCTCTCTCTCTCTCTCTCTCTCTCTCTCTCTCTCTCTCTCTCTCTCTCTCTCTCTCTCTCTCTCTCTCTCTCTCTCTCTCTCTCTCTCTCTCTCTCTCTCTCTCTCTCTCTCTCTCTCTCTCTCTCTCTCTCTCTCTCTCTCTCTCTCTCTCTCTCTCTCTCTCTCTCTCTCTCTCTCTCTCTCTCTCTCTCTCTCTCTCTCTCTCTCTCTCTCTCTCTCTCTCTCTCTCTCTCTCTCTCTCTCTCTCTCTCTCTCTCTCTCTCTCTCTCTCTCTCTCTCTCTCTCTCTCTCTCTCTCTCTCTCTCTCTCTCTCTCTCTCTCTCTCTCTCTCTCTCTCTCTCTCTCTCT
This sequence comes from Scylla paramamosain, assembly GCF_035594125.1. Taxonomy (NCBI): domain Eukaryota; kingdom Metazoa; phylum Arthropoda; class Malacostraca; order Decapoda; family Portunidae; genus Scylla; species Scylla paramamosain. The sequence continues at coordinate 9,815,319 of NC_087157.1, read as the reverse complement.
CTCTCTCTCTCTCTCTCTCTCTCTCTCTCTCTCTCTCTCTCTCTCTCTCTCTCTCTTATATACAGTGGAACCTCAGTTAACAAACACCTCCCTTTTCAAACAAGTTGGTCTTTGAAAAAAATTTTGAAGTCACTATTGCTTTGATTGGGGTACCATAATTTGGTTCTAGAACAAAGCTACAGTAAAATCCCTCTTATCCGGCATCAACGGGACCGCCGACATGCCGGATACTTGAATATTGCTGGATACTTGAATAGAAGTGAAATTATGTCCACAATCACCACCCTATACTCACGCATCTTACCATAACAAAGATCAGCTGATCTGATCAGCTGCTTAAGTGTAAGCACAACATGCTTCCTCTTTTCTACAACTTTAGGCAAGATGAAGGCGTCAGGCGATAAACAGTGCACACGCGGGACTGAGTCACTGAGTAAACACAGTGCAGTGGGCCGCGGGTGGCGCGAAGCAGTGCGCTCTGGTGGCAAGGGGACAAAGTATGCCTCGCGTGGGAATTTTAATCGATTTTATGAGTACACACTGATTTTTTATTGATTTTAAGGCTCGGGGAAAAATGTGCCGGATACTTGAAGCTGCCGGATACTCGAATGCTGGATGAGAGGGATTTTACTGTACTTGATTTCAAATATTAAAAGACAAAGCAGAAGCTGCCTTTTATAGTTTCAGTAAATATTCATAGTTTCTATAAATATTTACTTTGTTTTTATATATTTGGAGGAGAGACAGAGTGTAAGACAGTAATTCAATCTTTGAAATAAGGTAAATGTGATCCCATTGAAAAGCCTCCATGTAAACAGTTTTCAGTGCTCAGGAGTAATTCCGAGCCACATGTGGCTCTCTCAATGACCCCCAACGCCATCACTACTGCACAACTACATTTTTCCATTAGCTTCCTCCAGCAGCAAAATGTCTAAGTGTTATGATCGCCTTCAATTTGGCAGTAAGTGCGTTGCTCCTTTCTGTGTCCCTCTGTAAGGCTTCACTCACTAGATCTGTGACAAAGACAATATCTGCTTGGTCTAAACAGTATCTTCTGATGAGTTCTGTGTCACTAAGTTCACTCAATACATCCTTTCTAAATAAGTAATTTGAGAGCTGAAGATGTTGTGAAGCAGCCATCTTGGCTGTGGGAGCATCTGTCATAAGCCACTAAGACAGGGTAGACTGGTGTCTGGGAATGGATTAATCTATTTTACATTGATTCCTATTAGGGAATAGTTTGTTTTTAAACATTTCAGATTTCAAACAGCATTCAGGAACAAATTAAGTTCGAAAACTGGGGTTCCACTGTATGTATGTATGTGTATATATATGTATGTATGTATGTATGTGTATATATATGTATGTATGTATGTGTGTGTGTGTGTGTGTGTGTGTGTGTGTGTGTGTATATATATATATATATATATATATATATATATATATATGTATGTATGTATGTATGTATGTATGTATGTATGTATGTATATATATATATATATATATATATATATATATATATATATATATATATATATATATATATATATATAAAACACCTTTGTATATTATAATACACTACTGACCTTCCCATTAACATAACTCATGTTATACTTAGCTGAAATAATAGTGATTCACCCCTTCAAAACGTATTTTATTACCGAATCATTCAATATATCCTTTGTTAATTTCTCATCCAGCGATGTATTATCTAACTCTTCTGCTCACCTCCTTCACCCCTCATCCACATACACCTGTGGAACAACTTATACTGAAATAATGTTAGTCAAAAACAAGCCTGCTGTTCTACCAGGTTCTCACCACACTTTCACAATACACTTGCTGCCTCATAATTACCAACCTTTCTATTCCCATCCCAAACTTATACTTACATCATTACAGAGATTACTTCCCTCCCTTCCTTATTTCCTGCGTTCTCAAGTGCACACACAAATGCATGCACATTTCACAATATTTACCTTCCCAAAAGAACACAAAATCCTAGACCATTTTCACCTACCTTTTATTCCTTTCAACACCAGTTTTTATACATTCTTTTGCTATCTTAATTCACATTTTCCAAGAAAAGAAAGAATGGGAGAAGGCAGGAGAGAGGAAAGAAAAAAGAAGAATGTAAGGGCAAGATTAAGCATAGACTCTTCTGACATGTCCATCATCCAGTGGAATTGTTAAGGACATTAAATACAATCAAACGGATAAGTGAAAACCTTAAATGATTATTATATCACCACTGCTCAAGGATAGGGTAAAGGAATAGATGTGAAACAGATGTTTGTAGAGGCCAAGCATCTGAACAAGCAAGAAGGGAATGTTTGGATAGGAACAGGTGGAGGCTCTTCTGCCATGGCCACCCTTTTGGGGATGCTCCTGAAAGGAGCAAGGTACTTAAGAAATATAAAAATAAAAGGATAGGATAAATACAATTTCTTTCAGCTGCATCTCTGCTATAAAAACCAGACTCACAAAGACAAAGCAGAAAGGCAATGAAGATGAATGCTATATGCAGGATGGGGAGGAATGTGCTTGAGTGATACACCACACTTAGACCCACTGGAAATATATACATTCTATTCTCGAGAGAGAGAGAGAGAGAGAGAGAGAGAGAGAGAGAGAGAGAGAGAGAGAGAGAGAGAGAGAGAGAGAGAGAGAGAGAGAGAGAGAGAGAGAGAGAGAGAGAGAGAGAGAGAGAGAGAGAGAGAGAGAGACATACCTTTCTTGGGGGTTTTTCTTGCTGTTGCTGGATTCCCCAGTTGGCCTGTAACATCTTGTAATCGCTTCTCAAGTTCCTGCTTCTTTTCAGCCATAGATTCTTCCTTAGTTTTCGATAGGACAGCCTTCTTCTCTGGTCGAGCTGTGAAAGAGTAAGTTCCAACAGCTGTAAACTTCTAACAGAAATCAAAAGAATATGCACAGTAATATTCAGGTTCAAGTATCTATATTCAGGTTAACTGAATATCAGTCACACTTACTGATAACCTTTTTCGGCTTTTTCCTGAGACAGGAGGCAACGTATGCTTCCAATTCTCTTAGTGTTGAAGGCTTTAAGGTTTCAAAGTCTATTTCTATTTCATCAGGATTTGAATCCCTTAGTGATGGTTCTCTTGTTTGGATGATATGCACCACTCTTCCCAGCTTGTCACCTGTTGGAGAAGAAAATGTCACAGATAAAAGATCTAAAATGCAGGGAAAGAAAAGGAAAAAAAGAAAGAAAGAAAGAATGAAAAAGAAAATGAGATAACTCCAACATGCCTCTACTAAAAAATATAACAACCTTTACTATCAAGTTCTATAATGCATTATTATATTACTTTGAGACAATTTGGCCATGTTTCCATGTATGGCAGTACTGAATAAAGTTTTAACAAAAAATAATCCAAGGAAGGCATTCCTCTACATGCTTTAGTTTTCAGAGCAATCTCTTGTGTGATACCATATATGTGTGGTTTTCAGAGCAATCTCATGTAATACTGTGTGTGTGTGTGTGTGTGTGTGTGTGTGTGTGTGTGTGTGTGTGTGTGTGTGTGTGTGTGTGTGTGTGTGTGTGTGTGTGTAATGAATTACTTACCAGGGAGTTTATTTATATCTAAACTGAGTTGCCTCTTCTCATCATATGACATGGGCTTGGCATTATCCTCATCCTCTGAGTCAAACACCATGCCCAGAGAACCACCAGCTGCCTTCTTCTTTGATTTACTTGTATTTGACCTCTGTCTCTTTTGTTTGTTGTTACTAGTTTTGTTTTTCTTAGGTTTAGCAGGAACTGGGCCAGGTGCTGGTACACTTGATGGAGCTACAGAACCTGCGACAACAGCTGCCGCTGGCGTGTTCTGATTAACTAAGGGCGCCGCAGACATGGGCATATTTGGGAGGTCAGATAACATTTTTTCTCTATCTTTATTTTTCTTCTTTGTTTTCTTTTTCTTATCTTTACCTCTTCTTAAAGATTCTTCAACTAATAACTGGAATAGAAGATAAGTATACTTAGATGACAAGAAGCAAAGGGAGAGATTAGGTGTAAAATACTGACAACATACCTGTTCAAAGAAACTAGTATATTAAGTGAACAAGTTTAAGATAGGAAAGACTTAAAATATAAGTGCAAATAATAAATTAAGAGCTGAAGATTTCAAGACTAGAAAATTGAAAAAAACGACTACAGAATTCCTCTATAATAAGCAGAAATTAGGAAGAAATATTGCTTAATGATTAAAACTTAAATCCTAAATCAAGTAACCACCTAAAATGAATTCAAACAATACTGGCTATACTTTGAAACTACAAATGCAGAAAACCACAATAAAGATTTTCCCTCATACCTATAATGAAATCTAATTAAAAGACTTTGGTACAACAGTCTATATTACTGATTAGCAAGAATCTTAAAACAACTTTCATACTTACAAACCACATATTTATCACTAGTGACTGAGGTGTTCCATATATCAGGGTTATACTCCTTGCAATGTAGATTAGCTGAGACAAAATATACACACACACACACACACACACACACACACACACACACACACACACACACACACACACACATTCAAGCTCAAAATCTATATCTCCAAGTATTTCCCTATACCTAAGCCAGTTAAAATTTTATTTATAAGTTAGTTATAAGTTTATAAGTTAGTCACCTTCATTTGTTCTTGGACCTGTTTTAGCTGCTCTTGAAGCTGAACAAGCTTTCTTTCTCTCTCATCTTCTGAGTCATCTGTTTCACTTTCACTTTCACTATCTGATTCCTCAGAGTCTGTGGCAGGGTGAATTTCAAATGGCTCATCTTCTGGCACTTTGGCATATCTGCATAAAAAGAAAAAAATCCTCAAAATACTTCCTTACATGCACAATTACAGCAATCAGAAACTTATATCTACCTCAAACAAACCAATGACGCAATAATGCACATTAATGAATTGATAGGAGATACACATACATGTTAAAAAGAATTTCTGCCAAAATCAAAAGGAAGCCACATCACAATCTTTCAGAACAAGACTTTGTAGCAGTTCCAAAGCAGCATCATATTGCAATTTTCTTACTTATTGCATACATAGCCACCAAACTGGATAAAGACCAACAAGACCCATCAGTTATAGAAGCAGCACAGATCCCTCAATACAAGTGATAGAGAAACTACAGACAACAAGAAAGTACTGAAATTTTTTCTACTGATGCTAAAGTAAACCAGCAATTAACAATATAAGGCAAATGAAGTTACATATGTTATGTTATTTGCAGCAAGAGAGATAACCAAACTCACTAGCCTATGCTCATACAACAATGAGCATTAAATACTCTTTTATCTTTACTAACTAAAGCCCCTATAATTCCAGCATGACACCACAATAAAGTAGGATGGTGCTATCAAGAAGACTGGCTATGATTTTTTTCCCAAGAAACCAAAAAGAATAAGTCCTTAAATTATCTGAAGTTAATCTATGAAGATATTGGGGTTTTTGGCTTAGGATCAATGGTGTGTAAAACAGAAGGCAGATAAAAGTTTGAAGATAATTCAACTTTTTATCTCATAACTGCCCACCTGAGCAGCAGTGACATTTGTTACAACCATTTATTAAACTATATTTTTTTCACAGCTGAATATTTTTTTTTAAGTTTATGCTAGATTTCAGTAATAGTCATTAACTATATTATTTATATTATGTTATTCATTTAATTCCCCTTATAGTCAGCTGTTATTTTTAATGACTCACTTTCAAATCTACAAAGACACTAAGTAAAAATTACAGTTAACCTTACCTCATTTCAAAAACATCTTGAAGTTTTCTTGCCATTGCAACAACATCGTGGTCTGGAGGGTTGTATTTGTAACAGTTGGTGAATATGGTTCTAACATCATTTGCAAATTCTGCACCATTCTTGTACTCTCTATTGTCCATTTTTGTCTGAAAAGTATATAAATTAACATGCTTATGTATGTATGATTAAGTAAATCTACGTAGTGTGCATGTATGGGAGGGATATGGTTTGTCTTAGTTATTTCTCATTCATAAGGATATCGGCCTATTATGCAGATTATCTACATATCAAACTGAAATTCCTTGAAAATGAGGCAATCTAGACATGGTGTGTGTGTGTGTGTGTGTGTTCACCAGCACTTGCTTAAATTTTATCCTCAAGGTGTCTACAGGAAAGGGATTGGCTCTCAACACAAAGCATAACATGAAGATCAGTCGAGTAGCTTATCTGGTAGTACCGATAATCTGACCCCAGACCTAAGCTGATTTACCCTTGCAGCACTATGACTTTTTCCCCCCATTGGTTTTGTGTATGAATGAATGCACAAAGTACCACTGTAAAAGTCTGGGAACAGATAAATCCATTTTGCATTGATTCATATGGAGAAAGTAGTTTTGGTTAAAAAACATTTCAGGTCATGAACAGCTTTCAGGAACTAACTAAATTTATTAACTGTGGTTCCACTGTATTCTAAACTTCACCTTCTACTCCTTTATTTACAGTGACAAACAACCCTAAAAACTAATAGTAATGCACCTCCTCAAGCACTTTAACTTTCAAAACTAATTTCAAATTAATCTTCCCAATGTCTATCTTCAAAATACATCACTACTAACTTCAAAACTAAATTGATCATCCCAACACTTTCATGTCATTACTAACTCCTGTCAATTAATTAGGTCAGATGCAGAATAAGGATGGGTCTATTAAGGGGTCAACAGGTATTACTGGATATGTAACACAACTTATCATTACAAAATGTGTGTTGTAATGATTGGTACTTCCTCTTCAAGATCACTACACAATGACACACATCTTTTGTTAGGTGGATAATATAAAAGAACCTCCAAAGTCCATTTACCTGAAGGCCTGAATCCTATACCTCAAGGTCACCCAATGTCTGCATCAAACAGGAAATTTATGACTGATAAAATACCTCAAATACAGATTACAACCACAACCAAGACATTGGTAAAACCTACCTTAACTGTACCTAAATCCATTGGATGTTTGATTATCTCATGATAATCTGACAACCCGAGGAGATCTGCATCAACTGGTTTGTAAAAGGGCCATGCATATCCCTGCAAAAATTAAAGGGTACTAAATTATTATTCTACTCATGTATTTAATGAACATTTATGTTAAAGCTGGTGACTGGAGGAAAAGACTGAACTTAATGCTGAGGCAAAATGATAAATCACTCACATGAAAGGAGAAATGGCAAATTCAGTTATAAAGTGCAATAACCAATAAAAACAATGAAACAAGCAAATATGTTGGAAAACTGAAAGTAACTACAATATCAAGAAAAACCAGAGTAGATATGTAGCACCTCTTTGTTGACACAAAGGAAGAAAAAGATTTACAAAATTTTGATCAACAACAGATAAATGTGTATCAATAAAATGTAATCAAATACAATAGAAAAAAACAAGTAAAGCAATGAAGCAAAGCATTTCCTAAAAACTAATATGGAAGTAAAGTACTCTCAAGTTATGACAACAATTTTGATAATCATCTGAATTATATTTCTATAGAAATTTAAATAACTACCATCAAGCTACGTAAAAACATAACATTCACTTACCGAATGTTTTTTAGAAAAAGTTCTTTGAGAATTTCGTTGCAGTTTTTAAAGGATTCTGAAACCTTTCCTTTAGGTTTCGTGCTGTGCTGTGGCTGGAAAACAAATTTATCATTAATATTTCCTCTTCCAGTAAACACATACATTAAGTGTGTGTGTGTGTGTGTGTGTGTGTGTGTGTGTGTGTGTGTGTGTGTGTGTGTGTGTGTGTGTGTGTGTGTGTGTGTGTGTGTGTGTGTGTGTGTGTGTGTACATGCAATTGTGTAAACAAATACACATGTACATACCCATTATACTTGTGTGCATCCATGCTGCTCCTTCACTCTCTCTTACACACACACAAATATCAGCACTTTCAGAACAGAGTAAAAGGTAATGTTTAAAGAAAGAAATGTGAATTCTCGAAGTATCTGCACCAAATATGATATACTCTAATAACCAAGCCTTACATGTCAAATATCATCAGAACATTTTTCAATTCCACACAGAACTGTGCAGAGGATATGCATGTTATATTACACATCTCTGTGCCAAAAACAGGTGTTTTAGCACTTGTATCTCAAGAACAAACCATTGCCATACTCTGAGTAACCTTCCTTGCTAGAATTACTTTTATTAGAGTAATGTATGTCATAAGACTTGTAAGGCTTTCCTCTGCAAGATGGGGATAGAAATTACAAGACTGTTGATATGAAAATGACGAGAGAGAGAGAGAGAGAGAGAGAGAGAGAGAGAGAGAGAGAGAGAGAGAGAGAGAGAGAGAGAGAGAGAGAGAGAGAGAGAGAGAGAGAGAGAGAGAGAGAGAGAGAGAGAGAGAAATATATTATGTGGCAGTTGACTTGTCTTCAAGTATTATATATAAATACAAATAAAAATTTATGCTACCATTACCTTTAGTATTGACTATGTACAATAATTTTGGTTGAAATTCCATAATTTTGTGGTCACTCTTATGAAGGGGGAAATCTGAACATGTGAACTAGTTGAAGGGAGAAAAGACAGAAGTAGTTTGGGAACCACTGATGTAGAGACATCTGGACAGCATCATTAGAAAGAGGAAGACTTGACAATGAGTACAAAGTCATTTGCTCTTTTGTTAGAGGTCAAGTTTAAGGTATGTGTGAATACCAGCTACTTTTGATAATTAGCGCTGGAGGGCTGGTCTTAGCAGACAAAAATCACCACCACTGCTGGTCCTTTAGGGGTTAAAGGAGGTTGGGCCATAAAAAAAACATTTCATTGGGTTGAATGTCTCAACATTGTTACAGGATCATATCCCACTGACTCTCATTGCTATTCCCAGAGAGAGAGAGAGAGAGAGAGAGAGAGAGAGAGAGAGAGAGAGAGAGAGAGAGAGAGAGAGAGAGAGAGAGAGAGAGAGAGAGAGAGAGAGAGAGAGAGAGAGAGAGAGAGAGAGAGAGAGATGAATACAACTTGTCTCCATCCACTTGGGAATTCAAGATACAGTGCCTTTGTTACTGGCTGCTCACACTAACCTACATACTCCCAAGCCACTAAGTGAAATATTTCAGAAAAAAATAAAAATAAATAAATAAATAAAAATAAATAAATAAATAAATAAATAATAAATAACTAAACTAAACTAAAATAAAATAAAAATAAATAAATAAATAAAATGGTAATATTAATTTTTTTATATGAGAGAGAGAGAGAGAGAGAGAGAGAGAGAGAGAGAGAGAGAGAGAGAGAGAGAGAGAGAGAGAGAGAGAGAGAGAGAGAGAGAGAGAGAGAGAGAATGTAATAATCTCATATGTCAAAAAGATAAAATACTATTTGTTGATATTTTTTTCCTATGAAAATGCAAAGAAATATGGAAGCATTAGTTGGAAGCTGAGAAATGTCACACCAAAGCAACTATCAAATTCAGATGACTACCCAATTCTGGTACTTAATAAATTCATATTTCTATTTCATAAATAGGAAATTATACCTTTAAAATTATTGTATGCTGTAAATGCATCCTTTTAAAATTTTTCAAAAGGCAATGCAATTATACTAGCCTTTTCAGTGTTTGCATGGGTCAAGCAGACATGAATTTTGGTTACAGGCTGGCATGGAAGAAAACTTATTTCTAGTTACAGTTCATATTTTAAATATGTGTGAATTAAGTATTCTATTTGTTGGTATAGTTTGTCTAAAATTAAGTACCCTAAGTAGTAGAATATTCTCATGCATTATAACATACCACATATGTTGGGTAACAAGACTACTGGTTATACAAGACTACCCAAAAATTTCAAGGAAAATATTTACTTTAAAGCTGTGGTATGTTGGGTAACAAGACTACTGGTTATACAAGACTACCCAAAAATTTCAAGGAAAATATTTACTTTAAAGCTAACTCCCCCAGTGTCCCCCCTTCTCTCTCTCTCTCTCTCTCTCTCTCTCTCTCTCTCTCTCTCTCTCTCTCTCTCTCTCTCTCTCTCTCTCTATCTACACACACATACACACACGATCATACATAGTAAAAAGAACAACAGTTCCATTCCTGCCCATGTCCACCACCTCTCCTGCATCCGAGGTTATTTTCTTTTGAACTGACAGTGATGTCATTCTTTACTGTAAGGTTATACTTAATTATATATAATACAAATAACATATTACTACAAATTTTACTTAGAGCCTCCCTTCAAGTACTGGAGAGAGAGAGAGAGAGAGAGAGAGAGAGAGAGAGAGAGAGAGAGAGAGAGAGAGAGAGAGAGAGAGAGAGAGAGAGAGAGAGAGAGAGAGAGAGAGAGAGAGAGAGAGAGAGAGAGAGAGAGAGAGAGAGAGAATGATTACCAGCAATGCATGCAAATGCTAATCAATATCTGGACATGTGCAGGAGTTTTGGGATATCAAAACAAATAACCAGTAAACACCTTATAAAATGCATCCTTCCACACTAACTGCTACCAATCCTATCAAAACCTAACCAAAAAGCCAACATAACACTATTAAATGACAAATCATAACAGGCAATATGATTAAAAGACAAATCATAACAAGCAAAAATATTCTTGTATCAATTTCCATTACCATACTGACTGACAGGATAAATTAAGAACATTATCTCATGCATAAGCATGTCTTTCTTGAAGTACTTTTAGCAAAATAATATATTCACAGATAAAGTGAAAAACTGAAACAATAATATAGGATCACACACCACAGGGATATCTCTCCATAACATACATGGGCAGTGATATGAAACACTATACATTTGCAACCTTCCAGCACTACATCAGACATTGGTGCAATGGATATCACACATGAAATTCTATGTTGAGCATAGTAAGTGAAATATGGATTACAACAGCAAACTTTAACTGATAACCATAGATAATACTCAACCTTTATACTAGGAGACTTGTATACATTAACTTTTTTCTAGATTCCATATTTATTCAATGCAAGTCAGCTATTCAACTAGGCAAAACTATATTGGTAAAAGACATAATTCATAAATGAAACTGGTGATTAGCAATGATGACTGATAAACAATTTTCTCCCTCTTGAGCAAATCCATGTGCTAGTTTTTCATCCTCTTATTCTTTAGAAGTTGACCAAATTATTCTTCCAACTCATAATTGACATTATCATCTCTCTCTTAAACACCCATAGTAAAATATTCAACATATCCAGTTAATAAAAATAAATAGTTGATTAAAGATATTTTTAAAGTTCTCCTCTATTCAATATAGAACAAAAATTATACCAACAGTGCCAGTTGTTTAACATTTGTTTAATTTTGCACATGCACAAGGGCAAATATCAAGCAGCAACATTTGCTCTCTTTATTTTACAATTCATCCAGACAGTGAGTGAGGTAAAGATACTCAAAATGAAGAAAAAATAAATACTACTAATAATAAAAAAAAAAGGGGGGAGGGGCAAAGGAACCTAACAATGAAAATAGTTGCATCACTTCTGCAAAGAAGCAATGAAAATTTGGATATATAGTGATACAATGAAGAACACTTATTGCTGGGGTGGGTGGATGGTATTACTGTTATCTTTTCACACTGAGATTGCTATCTCCATATATTATCAAAACTTTCTCATTGAAGGATGCCCTCAGTAGACACTTCTAGTCATGCTGGAAGACCAACTGTGCCATTCACGGTTGAAACTGAAGTGTCCACTTCTTTTTTGTATATTATGCCAGTAATACCTCCCCTCTCTTCACAACTAGCACTGAGAGAGAGAGAGAGAGAGAGAGAGAGAGAGAGAGAGAGAGAGAGAGAGAGAGAGAGAGAGAGAGAGAGAGAGAGAGAGAGAGAGAGAGAGAGAGAGAGAGAGAGAGAGAGAGAGAGAGAGAGAGAGAGAGCGCGCACACATTTTTACACAATTTAATCACTAGCAACCAAGAATAATAGTTTTAGTAATGGTTCATAACTAGATAAATGTGATAGAAATAAATTATATATATATATATATATATATATATATATATATATATATATATATATATATATATATATATATATATATATATATATATCTTTCCAATTTGCATATGAGGTGCAGTCAATATAAGATTTCTAATCACTAGTTATAAGCATCAATACATGAAAATGTATTGATGAAATAGGTATTCTACAACTTGGCCAAGAAAGAAAGATGTGACTGATTGCCTTGCCTTGCTGTTGGGGTCTTCATATTATAGTTGTGAGAGAGAGAGAGAGAGAGAGAGAGAGAGAGAGAGAGAGAGAGAGAGAGAGAGAGAGAGAGAGAGAGAGAGAGAGAGAGAGAGAGAGAGAGAGAGAGAGAGAGAGAGAGAGAGAGAGAGAGAGAGAGAGAGAGAGAGAGAGAGAGAGAATGGAGGGGGGATCATGCCTAAAACACATCTATCTCCACTGCATTTTCACATATTGCAAACACAAAAGTTGCTGCACCAGCTATGACCCTACCAAAATCATGCATTTTTTTTATTAAGAATTTAATTTAAAATGTTTAGTGGAGTGTTTAGTGGAGATGAAAGCTAGGACATATCAGTTTATGAAATACAAAGCTAGATGATTCATTTAGATGTCAAGAGTAAAGGCTAAAAGAACTGTCTAGGCTAAGTGATGTCATCAGCAAGTATCCTTGTATACTACCTATTTAATATAATTGTCCAAGTGGACAATTATAAGAATGAATAAAATCACTTCCCCTTGAAACATCTACAACTTTATTTGAATCATAAAATGCAGTGTAAATACTTTGCAATCCTCAACACAATGCCCAGAAGACAACGCATGTATGAGCCTTGATCCTCAATTTAGTGTTAATGTAACTTTTGCTAAATAAGTAATTCATTATATGCATATGCACAGATATCTAAAATGTGGTTTGACTATAGTTTGAACAGATCTAGGAAAGAAAAAGACCAGAAAGAAACAGAACAATTATTTAATAAAGCCATAGCTTCAAGGTTTTATTCTTGAGAGAAAAACAGAAAAGATAACTTGTGTTATCAAAATATGTTACTGAGAGAAATTAGAAGACTTCTTCCATGAATAAAGGAAAGGAAAATCAGAAGGGAATCAGAATGGGAAGACAGATTCATGCATGCATTCATATATTGCAGAGATAAAGCACAATATAAACTGGCAGATGTGATATGGACAAACAAGAATGAGGGAGTGAGAAATGGAATACATAGCACCTCATAACAGCAAAAATTCAACAAGATGCACCATTAATTACAACACCAAAAATGTGCTTAAAGAACAGAAAAATAAACTCTAAAATGTAATTTTTTTTTCAATAAAATTCATGTACATATGAATAAATCAAATTATGTGAAACAAGTTATACTGGCCTTCTATTATTCCAATTATTGGTAAAACAATAAAAGCTTCAATTAGTGGTGCTGTGTTATAATAAAGGGAGTACACATAAAATATATCAAATTAAGTAACTACTTCTAAAACTTTCTGCCATATGCCATGATGCATTTATGCAAAATAATGAGCTAATTACTTATGATGAGGGCATACTATTATACCCATCTATCAGCAGCAACTTAAAAAAAGACCAATCACTGCATTTCCATTAAAAAATTTTCATCAGGCATACAGACGGAAAAGAATCCAGACTACCTATTAATAACAAACAAAGCTTAAAACCGAGACTCAGATATATATCAGAAGAATCACTCTAATATTTACCTGAGAATCTGGTAAATCCTTGTTTACCTTCTTGATTTGTCTGCCTGACTCTCTCCGAGAGGATATCTTCCCCATCTTTTCTCCTAGCCCCGGTGAAAATGCATCTAAATTAGAGTTGCCAATCATTGGATTCATTGCGTCTGCTTTCCTCTTAATCCCCTTCTGAAAATAAAGACACCATCATGAATAACTTTTTTCCTGGAAATTAGTTCTAAAAAGGTCATCAAATTACTACATGAACACATAAACACCCTATCCATCAATTCAAATATGTCTAAAACATACTTGAACAGTATAAATACCTGTCTATGGTCTCCATAATAACTAAAAGAGCAGGCTGGATGTTTGTGTATTTAGAAAGCAGATGAAATGGTATGCAAGAGGATGATGGCTCATGGATATTTTAAAACACATACAGCACATCATAAAAATTTCAAGAAAGAACATGAAGATTTTCAGAAATAATGTTTCCAATACACATCAAAATTCATCTGCAAATGTAACATCAAATATTCTATTTGATGTTAAAGAAACTGGTACCTTAATATCAACTCATTAGTATGACATATCTAAAATCTAGTGATTTGTGTATTACCGTATGTTGTGGAAATGTCTACTGTATCATTTGGCCTGTTTTAACTTGTTAAACTATAGACCAAAGCAACAAGCCATTGCCTCTAAGACTTGAGATCATAGAATACAAGATGGCTAATTGTATTCCACGTCTCCTGTCTGCCTTAGCTGGTATGACTAGCTACAGACAGTGACAACAATGAAAGAACTCACATAGAAAAGTATCAATGTTTCAAGTTTTCTTAAAACAGTTTGGATCTAAGGCACCTTTGTAACTCAATTCAAACCATTCCAAGGAGAAAAACCAGTCTGCTATTCTGCCTCATTAAATATACTATAATGAAAAATAAAGGTTAAAAAAATGCTGACTATTAACAGTTTCCAACAAAAATCATACAAGATGTAAATCACATTAATGCCAATCTGTGTCTAGTCTAGATCCTATTTGCTTCAAAAATATGTTTTCTGTGATAAGTACAGTGCATCATTTTCCTCTTAGGAATTTTATGCAACACTGCTTCACAAGGATGTCTAGTTTAAATTTCACTCTCAACATCATATCACACACTGGTAGCTGCCTAAAGATTATTCTAAGACAAGGCTGCCAAACCATCCATGCTAATCATCACACAGCAAAACACACAAAATATACACACCAACACTGGCAGATTGTTCATCACAGCATTACCAAAGGCAATGCTAACCCAAGACTACCCAATCCCCCAACCCACCCACAAACATGCATACTCCCTGAAAGAAAGCTCCAAAGTAACAGAAAAGAGCAAATGTTGCATCAATATTTCAGAGAGAGAGAGAGAGAGAGAGAGAGAGAGAGAGAGAGAGAGAGAGAGAGAGAGAGAGAGAGAGAGAGAGAGAGAGAGAGAGAGAGAGAGAGAGAGAGAGAGAGAGAGAGAGAGAGAGAGAGAGAGAGAGAGAGAGAGAATTTTCCCATGCAAGTCAGTACTAGCACCAATAATGTTCTAAATACAAATCAACAACATGACATGTGGCCCAAGTCTCTTTGTTCAAGATACAAAGTTGCTGAATGAAAGACTGGAGATTAAAAGTTGCAAGGGATCATAGACAGTATCTATGAATACAATAGAACCTCTGAACATGAATTTCCTAAACCTGAATGGAATATGAATATATTTGATAATGCTGCAGATATGTATGCTACTTCAAGCATAAAGTCATTTATTTTATACAACATGAAATATAATTTGTAGTACATGTAAAGCAAGTGCATGACATATCTAACATATATTTCAGCATTTTCAAGATATGCATGGAAATAAAGGGAATTAGGATCTGGCACATTTCTATCTTGAATACTATTTAGGGATTCTGAGAATAGACTGGCAACACTGTTTGTCAGCAGTCCACCACCTCACTCATTGCTGCCTCACAGAAGCCATGAATGACAGTGATCGAGTGTTGTGCACATTATAGGTAAGGTCTACAAATAATTTTATTTTCCTTTATTTTCAATGGGGAAAAATTTGTTATGAATACAAACTTTTAGAATAAGAACTGCCTGACTGAAGTTAAATGTGGGTGTTCTGAGGTTCTACAGTTGTTATAAGTAGTAAATCTTATTCAAAAAGAAACATCAAGAATAAAAATGAGAGCAAAGTAAGACACATTTGAAATTATACACTAGTACTAGAAACAATACAGAAAACTAATAAGACTTAGGAGTGGTAAAGCGAGATACACGGTCACGGGAAAAAACATTAACACCATACATGAAGAAAACTATCAAATATAATATATATGGTGGGTACTTTGTCTTGGCTACCCCTCTTCATGGGAATGCTGCCCTGGTATACTGATCGATGGATAGACTGATTTGAACACATCAAACCAGTGATATGTAAACATAAGTTCAGTAACAAAATATTCTCCTCTAACATACATAAATAGGTATGGGAACTTCCTCAGAACAAAAGCACTGGAGATGAGAAGAGAAAAACATGGTGAACAGCAAGAACATGTAATAATGGCAGATACGGTAAATGAGAAGAGGTACAAACACCAGTTCCAAAATACAAAAAGCCACTGACAGTAAATGAGGAGGCCAAAGTATATGAATGCAGCTATGGGTGGGAGATTAAATGAGACCCTGGACAGTCTTCATATGTAAGTTGATTGAGAAGGGAAAAATAAACAGAAAGGGAAAAGGCAACAAAGAAAATAATGTGGTATTAGCAACAACTGCACCTTTATCTTTCAAGATATAAAGAATAAGCATTAAAAATTTCAGTTTGGGGGAGAGAGAGAGAGAGAGAGAGAGAGAGAGAGAGAGAGAGAGAGAGAGAGAGAGAGAGAGAGAGAGAGAGAGAGAGAGAGAGAGAGAGAGAGAGAGAGAGAGAGAGACTTAGGGTGGGAGACAGAAAATAGAAAATGCATAAAAAATTAGGCAACATACTGTGAAAGCAATGTTAAAACCTAATGAACAAAATTATAAGAGAAATTAAGACTTACCCAACTGTAGGACTACAAAAACATACTAATAAGGGAAGACCTGAATGAAGAAGAGAGAAGATCATTAAAACATTGCAAGAGAAAGATAAAACAAGGAAAGAAAGAATAAGAAAACAAAACAAAAAACTATGGAAGCACTGAGAAAAAGCTTTTCAAATATTAGGTATGATTTAAGATACAATAAACAAGATGCCAAGGGATAGAGATAAATCAGAATACAGAAACAATAATGAGAGAGAGAGAGAGAGAGAGAGAGAGAGAGAGAGAGAGAGAGAGAGAGAGAGAGAGAGAGAGAGAGAGAGAGAGAGAGAGAGAGAGAGAGAGAGAGAGAGAGAGAGAGAGAATGATCTTATACAATGCTGTAGGTGAACTGCAATATGACACCAGAAGTGTTATGTTTAGATGAACCAAACTACTTAATAACAGGTGCAAGATGTATGTACTCAGTGAAAAAGTGCTGAGGAAAAACAGATACCAAAAAGTGGTAGCAAGAATAATTATGGCCTGCTTGACAATCTTAAATGAAACGATAAATCATGGTACAAGTATTATCAATAAGATTGTTATATGGAAAAAGTGATGTAGTACAAGCCCCACCCAGCTATGAAGAGAAAGAAAATGACCAGCTGATAAGAAAACTGATGAAGCACTTGAAAAGTTAACACTGGAAAAAATATGGATACTGATGGACTTCACTGTAACAACTTCACTTCAACAAATTTGGAATACAAAGATCTCATCAAGCTCTAATTTGATATACAACATATAACAAATAAACCCACCAGACGAAAGATGATCACGGCAAGCAAGAACACATTATGGCTGGACTCTTGAGTTTACTAGTAACTAGTAGTAGTACTAAAAGATGCAAAACATCATGTCCCTGTATTAAATGACTATAAGATCACTAAAATCAAGAGGTACAACCATGGAGAGAGAGAGAGAGAGAGAGAGAGAGAGAGAGAGAGAGAGAGAGAGAGAGAGAGAGAGAGAGAGAGAGAGAGAGAGAGAGAGAGAGAGAGAGAGAGAGAGAGAGAGAAACTTGCAACAGGAAATATTTAAAAATATGCATATTTTGTGAAAATCATTCAGCATAAACTAGCAGAAATTGTTCAGGATATAAAGAAGTACAGTGGATTAATACTGTTAATTTGTCCTATTATCAATATTCTGATTGCATGAATTCTTTTATGAATTTTATCTCCCCAAAAATTAAATATGAAAAGTTGAAAATCACAAAAAACTAACAAGACAAAGACAAACGACAATGCAATATTGAAAATGTTAGCAGCAGTGAAGTTGTTGATATGAAAAACATAAATCACTAAAGTTTTGCATCTGTTGGTCTTCAAACTTTGCAGGAATAGCATCCCCAAAGCCCTACCCATTAATCAAGTCTGCATCCTGACAGCAAACATTCATATTATTTCTCCTCAGTCTCCATTTGTATCTGAAGCAGAGTGAACAATTCTCCTCTCACTTCATGAATCCACTTAAATGAATGGATAAAACATCTCATGGCACAGCTTCATGCTAAGTATACAGATCAGTAAACATTAGCTAATTAAAACATAAACATGTTTTAAAACTTAAAAGTCAACATCCTACATGCTAAATTATATTTTCTGGAACAAAGTTAATAACCAAGTATTTGATATTCATTAGAAAACATGTTTAAACATGGTAAAGGATTCCAGTCACATTGAAAAGGTCTATTGCAAAGCTGAGACTGCACGTTACTGAATGAACAGTAAAAACATTGTTACCTTCTAAAAAGATTTAAATTTAGTGAATCAGATGATACGAAGTCCTGAGATGCCATTAGCTTTATACATTTGAAATAGCTGACGACTGTTGGTATATTTATCATACTCCTCAATACCATTCGATAAAGAATAAACCCACTTAACAGCTCAAGTGTAAACATATTTCATGATGGTGGTGCAACACTGTTCAATATATAACTAAAAAATTCACTAATGATCTCCGTTTATGCAAATCTTGTTTACAAAATTTCATAAAAGTTCAAAATGGCCACAGGAGTAGCTTCATACCCTCCCTGGTAATTTATTGCTGAGTGTTGCAAGACTCATTTATAAGAGGACCACTTCAAGCATGCACACAACAGCTACAAAGGTAAATATATTCTGTAGCAGTATGTAAAGGATCTTTTACACATTAAAGTAATTAAATTTAACACCTGGAAACAGCCTTGTCACAATATATATTACCAGTTAAACATTTCCAACAAAATAAACAAACCTTTGGTGATTATTAATAACAAAACTCAGCTGGTCAAATTAAATCTTTTAAAAAACTTACCTTACATGTAAAATGCTCAACCAGGTAAAGCACAATACTTTGCATTGCATTATTCATGCATAGAACATTGGCTAGTAACACTAAAGCAAGTGATTCACATCCCTCCATGCCAGCAAATTATTAATACAAGCACTGTATATCAAGCAGTGAAACAAGACTGTGACAAGTCTAATGCTGTTATTACTTGACTGTAAATTCAATGGAACAATAAATGGAATACTGTGCCTTCATGAAATTGCCTCTGTATTTGTCCTGCAACACTATACAATATGGATATTTTCCACTTTCCCCATGATAAGATATAATTACCTTTTTGTCAAAGATAATGCTCAGTTGGTGAAGACCAAGTGACATCCTCCTCTATAGACAGATGCACAACACTATACCATTATTCCCTTTGGAAGCTTCCTGATCTAATGCTACTTTTTCCACCTAACTAATTACATGATATTGAAGACATTCCAGCTACATAATTGGAGGCCATGTCACACTTAAAGCACACACTTTTTCACCAAGCCACTCAAGATACACCAACCATATCTTTAGATAAACTCCTAAAGATGAGATTATGAAAACGTGTATTTTGAATGTTTTGAGTTTCACTTTTGATAACGAATCTATGAAGCTTTGCAATCTTTCACTGTCCTCCATTCATTCATCCTCTCTTCCCACAATCACTGTCACTGAATCATTCACAATGTATTGAAAAGCAGTCACATGAGAGAGAGAGGGGGGCTATGTGATGAAGAGAGGAGACACCCATGTAACATGTCATATGAAAATCAAACTCCTCTATAATGTTTATTGCATCATTCAGAAATATATTGCCTAACAAAGAATGACCCAAATCACAAGACTTTTTCTTATGATTTTCAGTATATATTCTCTCCTGCAATTCAACAAATGAAAATACTAAGTGATGCACAGGCATATTTACAAAGTAAAAAAATAAAAAATAAATAAATTAAATAAATACCTTCATCTTATAGATTATTCATTCTGTTTCGAGACCAGCAAAGAAACACAACATGGAGGAAATGAACACTAAGTAACTTCAAGAAATCATTGAAAAAGATAACAACAACAACAACAACAACTACTACTACTACTATTATAGCAGAAGCATCACTGTCCAACTTTAGTGGAACCCAACAGTTAATTATAAAAGCTATTCAGATAGTGTTAACTTCAATATCTAAAATCAGTGTGTGTGTGTGTGTGTGTGTGTGTGTGTGTGTGTGTGTGTGTGTGTGTGTGTGTGTGTGTGTGTGTGTGTGTGTGTGTGTGTGTGTGTGTGTGTGTGTGTGTGTGTGTGTGAGAGAGAGAGAGAGAGAGAGAGAGAGAGAGAGAGAGAGAGAGAGAGAGAGAGAGAGAGAGAGAGAGAGAGAGAGAGAGAGAGAGAGAGAGAGAGAGAGAGAGAGAGAGAGAGAGAGAGAGAGAGAGAGAGAGAGAGAGAGAGAGAGAGAGAGAGAGAGAGAGAGAGGCTACATTTATTACAGTAATTGTCTGGTAAGCTTAGCCTCCACAAAATAATTATAGTAACTGTCAAATCAACTATACAGTCAGACAAAATAGCATTAGACCCACTGATACACCATCTCAATGTGTAAACTTTCCCAACAGAAAATACAGGGAAAGAAAAGGTGGCACCACACCATAAGGCAGCCTCAGGAACTACAGGGTGTGCAGTCCAAACGAGCCTAGTGAGATTTTGGGAGCGGGATTCTAATTGACCTTACGACAATGTAAATAGTTCCTTGCAAAGTGTTCATAAGCTACAAGGTCAGATGATGGTGCTTTCTCTGTTACTTCATTATTACTACAACAACTAACAGATAATAGCAGTAACAAAAATAAGTGATGATGATGATGATGATGATGATGATGATGATGATGATGATGATGATGATAATAATAATAATAATAATAATAAAAATAATGGCTGAGTAGTATGAGAGGATAATTACTTTCCTTAACTGGCTCCATCCTCATAAAAAAAGTGGTGGGGATGGGGGTTGGGGGGAGAATGCTGGAATGTGAATGGCATGAGGTTGTTGTAACAAGTCACTCCCCAATCGTTTGTAATGTGTAAACCCTTGTGATGAAGTTTCCACGATGGTTACTCTATATAACCAAGCCTTAGGGTGTGGAATACACATTCACCTTGTTCTCTGCAGATCACAGGAGGCAACCCAAGAAAGAAATGAAGGCAGAAGGCTAGGAACCCTCATACTTGTATTCTACTTTATAATGACAACACATGTAACAATAATAATGACAAACGTCAGAGAATAAAGGATGCATGCTAAAATAATCAATGGTTAAGGTTCTATCAGTTATTTTATACAAAGACTTTATCCATACAGACATAATGAAGCAAAATATACTGCAGTGAATCTTACCTGTGTGTCATTCTGATTCCACCCATCAATAGTTGTGGAAGGGTTCGGATGACTGGGCGCTGGCGTGGGATGGGGTGGAAAGCCTTGCATAGGCCCTCCTAGTGACACCTGAAAAGATATGTACTGTGTTAAAAAAAGTTTTTACTCACCAAACATAGGATCAGACACAACGAGAGAGAGAGAGAGAGAGAGAGAGAGAGAGAGAGAGAGAGAGAGAGAGAGAGAGAGAGAGAGAGAGAGAGAGAGAGAGAGAGAGAGAGAGAGAGAGAGAGAGAGAGAGAGAGAGAGAGAGAGAACTTTACTCTTCCATTATGCATCACCTGCCAAGCTATTACAGTAGGACCTTCATATGTGCAGACAATCTATGTACAGAACCACTTATCCACATACTGAAATTTGTAAATAAAAAATAAGCAAATGAAAAAATCTGTAGATAGAGCAATTATTCGAGATTTGTCCTTTCATTTTCCAATAAATATTACACAGTTGTTTACTAAGTGTTTACTGCCATTTGCAAGACTGTTCTCAAGAGATATTCCATGCCAGGCCACAACATTTTACTCTATACATATATATATATATATATATATATATATATATATATATATATATATATATATATATATATATATATATATATATATATTGATATATCAAAACACCTTGAAGTAGAATATATCCTTGCATAAGATTACACAGTACATAAAAGCAATGTTGAAGGTATGACAACTTGAACATGATCAGTCACTCAGCAGTGGCACAGGTTGTCTTCCAAATCTGTCTTGTTTTTATTTTTAAGGAATCAAGTTAAGCATATCATTTAGTTTTGTGGCATGATTACTCTTGTGGTGTTCATCATCATCTATGGACTTTAGTCATCCCAATGAGAGGTATCAAGAGACTAGGAAACTCTTAGCTTGCATTACATAGCAATGGTATCCACAAAACTAAGCAACTGCTGCTTATGCATTTGTTGTGAGACAAGCAAAGTGCATCTGATTTTAATCCCACATATGGCAACTCTTGTTTTTGCCCACACACATCAAGCTAATAAGTGAATGATTTCACATCCAAGGCCATAAGATTCTACAAACAACTTTCATAAGAATATTGCATATTAGCTATCATTCCGTCTATACAATACTTATTACCCTATCTTTTTCATACACAAATAAGCATAAAACCTGGGAAAAGCACTACTGGGTAACCCTACCCTTACCCTCCCTTTCCATCCACCTGTTTTGTGATGCAGACAGTAACTGTGATCTGTTGGTTATTTCACTTGCAAGTGAACATTTAAACTACCAATTTGTGCCTTGGACATTCACAATGCTTCCTTTAGTAACAAAGTAGCAAGCAAGGAAATGGGGAATATTCACAACAACAATGATTGCCAGATTTCTTATGTATATGAAGTTCAGAATCTGCTACATAACATTACATGTAAGGAGCCATTGCATTATGCATGAAGAGAATGGGAGCTTCGAAATATCTGTTTAAATGTTTTTAACTGGCATAGTGACAATCACCTCAGTGATAAGGAAAAGTATAGTACATACAAAAGTAGTAGGTACTAGTCAAGAGACTAGACAGGAATCCACAACAGCACACAGTTACTTATAATGCATTACCTCTAGGTAATGACATGTTGAGAAATAGATCTGTAAGTCCTAACAACACAGTAATATGATCTTTCTCATATGAAAAATTAATTCAAAATAATTAACACCTGATTGACTTTGACTATGCCTATTCTGCATCTGATATTCCATTTGTGTGTGTGTGTGTGTGTGTGTGTGTGTGTGTGTGTGTGTGTGTGTGTGTGTGTGTGTGTGTGTGTGTGTGTGTGTGTGTGTGTGCAATATACATGAAGAAGAGATCCATTTTCTCTATTTCGTTTAAGCTTTGATGCATCCCTTATATTGTTCATAAGGTAGATCACCAAAGTGTAATTCATCCTATCTCTACTCCTGGGTAATCTAAATGATAAACTTTTATGGGCACTTTTAATCTGGTCCAGTTTCTGCTAAATGTAGTGACCATGTCACCACAGCACACTTCAGTGTTAATCTTATCACAGCATCACAGCCATCATTAACTTGACAGTTCCTCATCAAGGTGCATCAAAGCCAGTCAAGCTAAGCAACATTCTGTATGTTCCACTAACATTTTTAGTAATTTAAATGGCCCACAATTATCCTTTCTTTCTAAAAATTGTCAATTTTTTTCATTTATTTTATAATCACGATATAACTATCTTTTACAAATTATACTGGACTGACACACATCTAGTCCATCACTGAGTAGTCCTTTTCTTCTTAATTTACATGAATACAGATTTTTCTTGATAAACAGGAATTCTCTCAGATTTAAAGAAAACATGATAATGTCATAGTAGCTCAATACTTTGATGCCTTCACTTTCAGAATGTCCTGATACCCCAAATGGTTCTGCTGCTTTTCTTTCAAATCCTTAATAAAATCCGGTATGTCTTCAATATATTAAAACTGGTTTTTCAAACATCCTTCCCTCTTCTTTCTCAATTTTTTGTAATTTTTTTTTTTTCAATAGCACCACACTACACAACAAACACAAAATAAATAAATAAATAAAAATTTAAGTTAAATTTAAACAATATATTAAAGAAATTAAATGATTCTTCAGGCATTGCTGACTCCTGGCATAACCTCCAGAATTCACTACTGATAATCAGCATGGAACATCAAATAATTATTTATAGAACAAGCTGTTATGGCATTACCAGAAGCTATACCATCTGTAGCATTTACCTGGAGTCACAAACCTGAATCACTAATTACAGCAGTGTACATAAAAGAACAGAACACTGAAATACCACTAATAAAAAAAAATCTGAGAACAGCACCACTGACCACAACAGCAGTATAACAGCAGAAAAGTGACCTTCATATTCATACTAAGGGTAGAAAATAAAGCTTTACACCAGTCTCAACTGTTGAGCTTTTATTACGTGTTAAGACAACAGAAAAACTTTCTTTAAAGCTACAAAGAGAAGGCAGTTACAATTTAACAGATCAAGCTGTCATAAGACTGAGCAAGCTACCCTTTGTGGAATCTACAATCAGACTGAAGACTGTAATATAAACTAAGCCTGTGTTAAAGCTTTAGAAATGCATGGACTCTAGGTTAAAAAACAACTGCTTGGAAAGAACAGAACCATCATATTTGAAGCTAATCATCCCTATAGGCTGCGACTTTGTATGCAAAAGCACCCCAAAAACTGGCGACCCATGATGACTAAAAGGATACAGGGGATGAGGAGTATTCCTTATGAGGCAAAATTGAAGTTTTTAAATTTACATTCTTTAGAGAGACGTAGGTTAAGAGAGGACCTGACAGAAGTCTTTAAGTGGTATAAAGGTTAACAAGGGAGGATATAAGCAAAATTCGTAGGATTAGCAACCAGGATAGAACAAGAAATAACAGGTTCAAACTTGAAAACTTTAGGTTTAGGAAGGGGATAGGAAAAAAATTGGTTCTCAAATAGTGGTAGATAAGTGGAAAGGACTCAGTAATCATGTTGTTAGTGCTAGGACATTAGAGAGCTTTAAGAGAAGATTAGACAGGTTTATGAATGGGGATAATAGATGGAAATAGGTAGGTATATTTCATACAGGGACTGCCACGTGTAAGCCTGGTCACTTCTTGCAGCTTCCCTTATTTCTTATGTTCTTATATCATTCCTCCCGCCTCCCAACTCTCACCAGAAGCAGCGCAACTGGGCAACTGCAGACTTGGCAACTCTGGCAGGACTGGCCACAGCATGATGCTAGGCAGTGGTGTGGGCCACACAGCAGCACACAAAATGATAAATAAATATGGAGAGAGAGAGAGAGAGAGAGAGAGAGAGAGAGAGAGAGAGAGAGAGAGAGAGAGAGAGAGAGAGAGAGAGAGAGAGAGAGAGAGAGAGAGAGAGAGAGAGAGAGAGAGAGAGAGAGAGAGAGAGACCAGACAGGTATGGGGAATATTTAGCAAGATTTGCAATATGAACACAAAGACCATTTCTCCAATCTGATACAAAAAATCTGATTTTAAGATGCATGATTATGGTAGTACCAAATGTGAGCTGTCCTTTACTTCTGAGAAAGCTGGGTCAAAGCAAGAATTACAAAATTTTGAACCAGGAAAATATGCACATGTTAGGAGCAATAATTTTTGTTATGTGCTGTGCCTCCAAAATATCTCAAGAACATACAATGACTATTCTCAATATCAGAACAGAACAACCTTAGGTTCTCCAACTTGACAGAAGAATTATACCAAAATTTTTAAAAGCAACCAAATACTATTTATTTAAGATTGCTATGGTCCAAAAATTTAATAAGAAATGAGTGGTCTATATTCATACCTAGAACAGATTTGGTTAACAGATCTGTACCTGAATTTTGAACAATATATTGATGAAATTACCTTAATCAAATAAACCCTCCAAAAAAAAAAAAAAAAAAAAAAAAAAAAAAAAAAAAAAAAACAGGTTGTGAGAGCATCTTCTGTGACTGCCATTAACATGAAGACATTGTTTACAGTGGCATTTAAATTTTAAAGAGCAGGTCATATGACAGCTTGCTTTCCCTTTATATTAATGTCATTTGACACCGGTTGTTTTTCTGTTTTTCTCAAAATTTTGTGCGATTTTTTAGATAATATTCTAGAGGCATCTGGCATCCTTTGTAGCTGGTGTGCCCCACAGCCTGCCACAAGCCTAGCCACTGAATGCATCAATGTTGATGATTACAGCATGATCAGAATATATGTGTGAATCCACACTTTGTGTGTTTGACTTCCTTTGGCAAAATAACCACTCATCCAGTTCTCTGTGTTACCAGCTTGCATAACAACTACTTCAGCATGCTGAAAATAAAGGAAAGAGTAGCTATAGCCAGAAAAAAACAGGAAAAGGCAGATGAAGCAAGGCAGAGAGTTCGCATAGGGATGCATGTTGCGCCACTCAGTACGCCACTATCACCCATGCCAACACCTCATCTCACCCTCGCTGGCGCTGGGCACATCATGCACCATAAAACTTCCAAGTGGGAAAAAAAAAAAAAAAAGTATATGATGATGTGGACAAATCATAAGGTTGTGAAACAGTGAAGAAACAAATTATTTGTAAAGAAGCATGGAAAATCTTTGTAGATAATGTTTTGAGTAAAAATTGTTTTAAGACAAACTGTTACTCTGACATTTGCTCACCATCAGATCAACACCTACACATAGGCAAAGTGTACTGAGTGGGGAGAAGGCGTCAGACACCTCGAAAGGTGTTAGTGTAAAGGTGAAAAGTTATTACCTACTGACAACGATGCTAGCATACTATCCAATGTTGATAGGTGCTGGGTATGATGGTGCTAGCAAACTTGTTGCCTTTTTTAATTTGGCTCATTTTCAAGTACGAGATGATGTGACATTCAATGGGTCATGGCATGTGTGGATTCATGTCTAACTTCAGTGTGGATTCTGTAATTGACGTGGATAGTGGACTAATTCTAGATTACCACACGTGTTCAAAGTTATGTTTTCAGTGTAAAAAAAATCAAATAATCTAAAGAATGGAAAACTAGCAGAAAATGAATACTTGGAATGGAGTGAGCAGCACATCAAAGAGGTCTGTGAAGAAAATTACAAAGGTTCCTCAGGTGGCATTGAGGGTGCTACTGCCGTTGTACTGTGGGAAAGATCGAAGAAGTGTAATATTGTATATAAAACATTTGTATCAGACAGTGACAGCAAGGCCTTCTTCAAAGTTTGTGAAATTAACAAGGGTAAAGGACCTTATGGTGATTACAAAGTGAGTAAAGCAGAATGAGTAAATTAAGTTACAAAGCAGCTCGACACTGCCCTACGTGGTCTGAAGAAAGTAAAAAGAGTAGGAATACAATGGTCATCATTTGGACAGACACTGTCATTAACAGCCTCCAGCACTACTACCAAATAAGCCTGAATAGGAAGGTTGGCACAAGTACTCCAGAAACAATAGATGAAATTATCTGCCTTCTACCACTTCACATTCACTAATTAAAACCCACAGCATCAGTTGTGTGCTCAAGGTGAAGATTCAGTGTTTTTTATAATAAAAGCATCGCCCGAAAGGAAACACCTGCATCTCACAAGAAAATTAAAGTATATTTTCACCTGGACACAGATCAACTGAAGGAGATCAAGGTGATTTATGACCAACTCTAGACTGAAGACTTGCTGACTAAATGTATGAAAGGAATGACTCAAAACCACAATGAATACCTTC